>NC_142012.1:17460166-17760166 GCF_049901735.1 Notechis scutatus | reverse complement strand
TGCTGCATCACCTGTAAAGTCATGGAATCAATTATTAACCAATCCATCATCCTCCACTTAGAAACAAACAACCTACTCTCTAATAAACAATTTGGTTTCAGGAAAAAACTATCCTGCAATCTGCAACTCTTATACTGCAAAAACATATGGACTACACAACTCGATCAGGGCAAAGCAATAGACACAATCTACATAGACTTCTGTAAAGCCTTTGATTCAGTGGTACATGACAAACTATTCCTAAAACTAAAATCTTACGGTATCTCTGGAAACCTGCATAACTGGATAGAAACATTCCTGTTAAACAGAGAACAAATGGTCAAAATTGGGAGCATCCTATTAAATTCTGTACCTGTCAATAGTGGTGTCCCCCAAGGCAGTGTTCTAGGACCAACTCTCTTCATACTCTACATAAATGACCTCTGTGATCATATCAAGAGCAACTGGGTTCTCTTCGCTGATGATGTAAAGCTATTCAACACCACAGACAATACTGCTACCCTTCAAAAAGATCTTGACTTTGTATCAGAAAGGTCAAACAAATGGCAACTTCAAATCTCAACAAATAAATGCTCTGTTCTACATATTGGCAAAAAAAATTAGAAAATAAAATACAGGCTGAATAGTTAAGACCTTGTTGATGATCCAAACTCAGTCAAAGATCTTGGAATACTCATCTCTAATGATCTAAGTGCTAGAGCCCACTGTAACTACATAGCCAAAAAGGCATTAAGAGTTGTTAATCTAATCTTACGTAGCTTTTTCTCTGGTAATATTACACCAATAACTAGAGCATAAAAAACATTTGCTAGACCAATACTCAAATACAGCTCATCAGTCTGGAACCCACATTACGTATCTGATATTAACACAGTTGAGAAAGTCCAGAAATATTTCACAATAAGAGTTCTCCACTCCTCTGCTCGTTGCAGAATACCTTATGCCACCAGACTCGAAATTCTAGACCTAGAAAATCTAGAACTACGCCACCTTCGGTCCGATCTAAGTATAAAATCATACATTGCAATGTCCTATCTGTCAATGAATACTTCAGCTTCAACCATAACAACACAAGAGCAAACAATAGATACAAACTCAAGGTTAATCGCACCAAACTTGATTGCAGGCAATACGACTTCAGCAACAGAGTGGTCAATGTCTGGAATACTCTTCCTGACTCTGTGGTTTTTTCCCCAAACCCCAAAAACTTTAACCTTAGACTGTCTACTATTGATCTCACCCGTTTCCTAAGAGGTCTGTAGGAGGCGTGCATAAGCGCACCAATGTGCCTACCATCCCTGTCCTATTGTTTCTTTTCTTTTTTTTTCTTTTTCTTATATGTATCCATGTATTCATAACTATGTTTTTACTTATACCTATTATCTTGTAAACAATTGACAAAAACAAATAAATAAAATAAATAAATAAAATAAACCTGATGTCCTTCAGATATTATGAACCAGAGCTGTGACATTGTTACCATGGGCCACAATGACCAGACATTTGATTTTCCCAACTCCTGCTGTGAAATCTTTCTCACCCATTTGCAACCTTTTCACTTTATTATGTAATTAGAATTACAGAACAATAGAGTTTGGACCTAGTCCAAACCCTTGCTTAAGCAGGACACCCTATACCATTTCAGACAAATGTCTATTCCGTCTCTTTTTAAAAGCCTCAGTGATGGATTACCCACAACTTCTGGAGAAAAGCTATTCCACTGGTTTATTGTTCTCACTATCAGGAAATTTCTCCTTAATTCCAAGTTGCTTCTCTCTTTGATTAGTTTCCATCCATTGTTTTTTTGGTGCTTTGAAAATAGATTGACCCCGTCTTCTTTGTGGTAGCCTCTTAAATATTGGAACACTGCTATCATGTCACCCCTAGTGTTTCTTTTCACTAGACTAGACATATCCAATTCCTACAACAGTTCTTCATAAGTTTTAGCTTCCAGTCCCCTAATCATCTTTGTTGGTCTTGTCTGTATAAAATTGTATACAATCAGCTTCACTAACACATGTTTAATCAGAATCACATAGACATGTGACTTACAAGCTTTTTACTTTGAAGAATTACTTTCTACATCTACTTGTCAGCCAAAGCACTCTTCAAACAATATTTTTTTATGACAGCTGCTCCTGTCATATTCTTGAAGTCCTTCAACTCATGTCCAAGAGAATTTATTAGATCCTCTGAAACAAGGGGTGGAGCCAACTGTCATGGTGACAATAAAAGAGGCTAGCAAATGATCCCCAGCCTCACTAAATAAAGTTGATGAGGAACAACTCTGAAGCCTTGGAGTAGACTTCTGAGGATGAAATAATGTTCTAATAATTCTGTTCCTTTGGGACACTCTATCAGTACATGTTGGATTTCTTGCTAAGCCTAAAGTGAGAATGCATCCCCAAACATTTCTAACTGATTTATTCTCTTAGAAGTGCAGAGCAAGGCACAAGGTGATATTCTAGGTCTTGTCCTTGAATCCATCATCTAGTCATGCTTCACCATAGCATTTGAGTCTAGAGATGAAGTCAGAATTGCTAGTAATGAGCACATTATCTAGCCTACACATTCTGATAATTTTCAAGCACACTTCATAAAAGCTTACCAAATACTAAAAACCCAGGGACTCAAATGGGCATAGCTCCAAGCTCTGTTTTGATTGGAGAGCTTTTTTTCCCCCTACTCCCGGGAATTGTTCTTAGGAACAATTTCACTTCACATGTTTTCATTCATTCGTAACTGTTTCAGTGTGCAACGAATGAAGTTAGTTCAAGGCTCAAGAGAACTACTATTTTAGCTGCAGCCCTTCCTATGCTATGGAAGAGAGCAGCAAAAGGTCCCTTGACTCAGAAAGGGGGAGGCAGAGGTGGGCTGCACATACTGTAACAACCAGTTCACCTAGTGCAGCACCAAAAATGTGGGTGTGCGTGTACATGCCCCCTTCACATGCATGCACGCCATCCAAGCTTGCACATGGCTGTAAAAACAGGGATTTCTTGCACGTGGCAGCCGTGGTGAGTACGTGCAGAAGTCAGCTAGGCTACCAGTTTTAAAGGACAGGACAGCACCATGGTGAGTGGGCGGGCCAACCGGTGGTTGGAACTACTGGTATAGGCGAGCTGGTCTGAACCAAGAGCAGCCACCACTGGGGCAAGGAAACGCAGAAAGTCAATACATGCACTTGCACGCACACACATGTTTGACTGTTGTGCACTGCATTAGGCTGATTTCTTGTGGTCTATAGTTTCTTTCCATTCTGCAAAGGTTACTAAGTGAAACTTCAGCAGAGTAAACCAAAACTATAAAGTTCAGAATTTGGAAAAACTAGCCTTATGATTGTGTCAGTTAAGTCCAACATAATGGATTGTGGAAAAATGCAGGAAAGGACAAGAAGAATAAGCTGTGTTTGGTTTACAGAGACAAGGATCTTAAGGCAATCATTTCGAAGCCATTACAGGTTTCATTCTGAATTCAGGATGATGTTGAATGATGCTGGCTTCCATTACCATTTATATACTTGTCAGAACAACCTACCTTCTATAATAATTTAAATAGCTGATAACTTATGATAAGAATCACAAAAGTTTTATTAAAACCAATAATAGAGAATTCTGGTATGGGGAAAAATGGTAAGTCATTTATTTAAGGGATGAGATGGAAGAGTAACATTCTTTTCAACATCTGGAGTAGCTGAAAGAGTGCAATCTATTTTTATTATGAAGAAAAATCACTGCAGTAATGATACCAAGGTTTCTCACAAACATAAGCTAACAATTTATTGCAAAATTTAGATTATAGTTGCAATATAACATTTTCTTCTAAAGGAAATAAAACTCATTCTTTGGGACATAATATTCTCTAATCAGATTAAGATTAGGATTTCTATGTCATTGAATATTTATTAAAGTGAAGTTAATTAATTAATTAAAAAAATTAATATCAATTTTTCCAGGGCATTTGCATCATTTGAGCAAATTTTTACAAATTTTAAATGAAAACAATTCCATTAAAAAGTCTGAAGGGAGATCCTGCACTTTCACAAATAGCTTTCACAGGGAACATAATCACCTACAAAACAACAAGTAACCAAAGTAGTACCGTAGTGCCATGCCTTCTAGTGATGCTTCCAACAGGAATAATTTTTCTGACATTTCCCCCCTTTTACGTATATGCACATTTGAAAAAGATTTCATATGTATGTGTATGTATGTATGTATGTATGTATGTATGTATGTATGTATATCTATCTATCTATCTATCTATCTATCTATCTATCTATCTATCTATCTATCTATGTACCTACCTACCTACCTACCTCCTGCTTGTCTGCCTGCCTGCCTGCCTACCTACCTACCCATCTACCCATCTATCCATATCTATTTATCTGTCTGTCTGTCTGTCTGTCCTATCTATCATCTATATATCTATACACACACAAACACATACACAGTATAAGCATGCATATGCGTGCACATATGTACTACATGTGTGTGGAAGGGAAATCAGCATGCCATGAGGTGTACTTATTACAGGGGGGGGGAGGGACAGAGAGAAAAAGACAGGGGGAAAAGAGAGACGGAGAGAGGCAGAGAGAGAGTGGGAGGAAGAGGGGGAGGGAGAGAGACACACACAGAGAGAGAGAGGGTGGGAGGGAGAGAGAGAGAGAGAGAACGCCCCCCCCCCAGGGCTTGCTTTGGCTGGTAAAGGCACTGCAGGCCGGTCCTTTGATATTTCTACACTGGCCCCATCGGCCAGATCTAAGCATCCCATAAGCCGGATGCAGCCCACGAGCCTTGAGTTTGACACTCCTGGAATAGATAGAAACTAATCAAGGAGAGAACAACCTAGAACTAAGGAGAAATTTCCTGACAGAACAATTAATCCACGGAACAACTTGCCTCCAGAAGTTGTGGGCGCTCCAACATGGGAGGTTTTAAAGAAGAAATTGGACAACCACTTGTCTGAAATGGTATAGGGTTTCCTATAGTAGAGGGGGTTGGACTAGAACAGTGGTCCCCAACCTTTTTTGTACCAGGGACCGGTTCCAAGTAGAAACATTTTTCAAGGACCGGGGAGAGAGAATCGAGTTTGGTAGTTTGCTTGCAGACGTTTCATTACCTGACTAGGTAACATCTGATGTTGTTACCTAGTCGGGTAATAAAACGCCTGCCAGCAAACCACCAAGTTCAGGGAGCGCCTCGGCCCTGCCTCCCTCAGCCCCATCCCTCAGGTGTCTCCCTCCCTCCCTCCTCAGGTGTCTGCCTCGTTCCTCTCTCAGTCACTCTATCGCTCCTCCAGCAGCCCAAGAAGCCGGGGTGGCTTTTCCTGTCGCCACAGCTTCCCAGCGCCCGTTCATCCACCCGCCCGCCGCCCGCTCGCGGTTCAATCCACAGTGCTCCGTTCTACCTGCCTGCCTGCCTGCCTTCTTCGTTTGGAGCAGCTTCGCTGATAAAAAGAGGCGAATAGTTATTATTCTCAGCCGAAGCTGCTCCCAAACAACCAGACAGGCAGGCAGGCAGAACGGAGCACTGTGGATTGAACCGCGAGCGGGCGGGCGGGCGGGGTGGGGGTGAAACGGGCGCTTCGGGGAAGCTGCGGCAACAGGAAAAGCCACCACCCCCGGCTTCTTTGAAGCAGTTTCTTCCTGGGCTGGTGGAGGAGCGAGAAAGCGACTGAGAGAGCTGAGCCAGAGAGCAGGACAGGCTTCGGTTGCTTCCTCCCTCCCCTTCTTTCATTTGTGTCCTTGATCCCGATCCCAGCAGCATTCACCGAAGGCGAAGAAAGCCGCCATTTTTTTTTTTTTTTTCTTTGCGGCCCGGTAAAGAGTGCTCCACGGCCCGGTACCGGTCCGCGGCCCGGTGGTTGGGGACCCCTGGACTAGAAGACCTCCGAGTTCCTTCAACTTATTCTGTTCTCTTCTATTCACAAGATTCCTGTACCCATTCTACATCTTTTATCTAAAAAACTGTGCCATTGGTATTTAGTGTTTTTTCACTGAATTTTATTACAGAAATCTTGGAAAGTTTATACTGGCAAGAATGGGTTCTGAGTTGTTTGTGACACAAAGACTATGGAATGCTCAATCAAAGTAGTAGATATTTAAGGGAGTCCTTAATTTGGTAATGATTCCAGCAATTACTTGTCCTATCCCAACTCCTCTTTCAAGAAATGAACATTACTGAAAAGAGTAATGTTCTGAATATTTCTGCAATATCTCTGCGACAAATATCTCACAGTGAAGGGAAGAATAATGCATTGGAATTTCATTATATGCTATAGTGCATACCCATTATATAAAGCATAAACAAAAGCAATTAGCATACTGGCATTAGTCCTGATTTAAATACTTTTTCTCAAGACACTTTCATTAACTGAGTTGACAGGAACTATCTATTATTCATTTTACCTGCATTTAATTGCAGTTTTAATATGCAATGTTGTATTTTAGATGTGGGGGAAAAATAAAGAAATATCTTGCTTGGTGCAGATGAGTCGGCTTTAATATGGTTAATTGTTCTACTGCTACTGAAGATCAGCCCAATATAGTTGGATCCTACAGCAATGCATTTATCTTTTTCATTCCTTTTCTGATCTTATCACCATTAATCATTTACCATAAAAAATAAAGATAATGCAGGGCTGGTGTTTCATAAAACAGTTAATAGCCACCAGCAGGATATATTTGCATGTCTGTGTATTTAGCATATTATTATTTAGCATAGATGAATCATTCTATTCCTCTGTAAATTTATGTATGCCAAAGTCAGATCCTTGCTATCTTAATGTTTGATTTAAAAAACAAAACCAAATACTGAAAAAAAGTATGCATTTAAATATTAGATACTCCACAAAGTGTAGACACAAGTGTAACCCTAACATGAAAACTTTTAAATATATTTTTCTTAAAATGCATACGGATTCATGTCGTAAACATGACAATATGTTTTATTATATAATAGTCAACAACTAATAGGTAAGTAAGTAAGTAAGTACCGTGTTTCTCATATAATAAGGCCAGGTCTTCTTTTTTTTTGAGCCGTGAAAAAATGGCTAGGCCGTCTTAATTCCCCCCCACCTTGCATCTTCGGGCAGGCGGGCAGCGATGGCTTGGATGTTGACCTCGGCATTGGTGGGGCACTTCATATCGGGTTCAATGCAGGCAGCAACAAAAGTACTTCCTAACGGCAAGCGCCCCCACCATTCCTCCCCATTTCGCATGTTTTAATATAGGGCTTAATTTGGGGGGAGGGGCTTAATTTCATTTCATGCCTATAAAGCATGCTGGGACTTCCTATTGGGGGAGGCCATATTGTTGGAGAAACAGGGTAAGTAAGTAAGTAAGTAAGTGCCAGTTTGATCTACTGTAAGGATCAGTCTAGAAACCAGGACATCATGAATTCTAGTCCTGTGACCTTGGACAATTACTCTCAGACCTTAGGCAATGCCAAACCATTGTTGAAAATTTGCAAAGAAAACACCAGGGACTTGCCCAGGCAGTCACTAGGAGTTGCTAGCACTGCTTTGAACATTATTATTCAAAATAATAATAAACAAACAAATAAAAAGAACTGCAAAAGAGCCTCCTTTAAAAAATTCAAAGAAATACATCATCCAAAGAATAACTGACCTTCAGTCAACACATTAATAGTAATAGCACTGAGACTTATATACCACTTTACAGTGCTTTACAGCCCTCTCGAAGTGGTTTGCAGAGTCAGCATATTGCCCCCAACAATCTGGGTCCTCATTTTACCCACCTCGGAAGGATGGAAGGCTGAGTCAACCTTGAGCCTGGTGAAATTCGAATTGTCAAATTACAGGCAGCCGGCAGTCAGCAGAAGTAGCCTGCAGTACTGCATTCTAACCACTGTACCACCATGGCTCCTAATGAGGCTGATCTGGGATAGCTTCATTCATACATTTAATATGTAATCATCCCATCCCACTTCAGTTCCAACTGATGAACCCAACCAAAACAAGCACGATCGAGATAATGCAATATCTGAATGCAAATCTTTATTTTTATTTTTTATTTTGAAACAAATTTTATTGATTTTAAAGACAAACAAACCATCGTTAACCATTAAATACATAAAACCTCTCCATTATTAATTTTACAAGTCAAATAAAATATTATTTTATACAACATAATTCTATTTTTCACCATTTCAATATAACCATATAGATATCTCTTAACAAATTTCTCATTATTTCTCTTTTCGTATTCAATTTCATTAATTATTATTAATTTTCTATATTTATCCAGTTTATAATCATCATCTTCATTCCTCTCTGTCTTGTTTAACATTATTCTCATCCAACATTCCTCTGAGGTTTTATTAATTCTCAAAGAAAACATAGACACACAAAACACAAAAAATATAAAACTTCTTTTAAGAAAGTAGTTTGGCCCCAGATTACCTCTCTTTGTATGGACTTCAATTAAATTCGTGCTCATCTTATATACCATTACCTATCTTATTTACCATTCTATATTTTCTATATAACTTCTCCCCGCTTTTCACTCTTCTTATTTCTATTTTATTTAATTCATTTTAATTTAAATCATTGTATTTATATTTTTGTCCATTCTTTCCAAATTATCCATTTATCTCATTCCCTACAGCAAGTAAAAAAAAAGAATTTCTCCTGAATTCACTGATCAAGGTATGATGCCTTTCTATCCTACCCCTAAATTAATATTTAAAATAACACCTAATACCCAATCTGATTCTGCTTAGTACATTCAACCTACTAACCTCTAAAGAGAGAAAATAATAAGTCCATAATAATTAATATAATTAAATAATAAATCTAAATTTTAAATCTTATAGCATTCCAATTGTCTATTTCAAGAAACAAGTGCTACAATAATGAGTTTATAATAAGATCAAAACAACAGTAAATTAAACTTTTTAATTAAACTCAATATTTTAAACATTCCTTTTAATCTTTTATTAAATTTTAAAATCTATCATTACTAAACATTTCAATATTTTAGTCTTTTATTAATTCTTATAACATTCTAATTTTCTATTTCTAATACAAATACTACCATACCATCTTATGTACCTTGCAGAATCTTCTTTTTTAAAGAAATTATACATTACCCTTTATCCCTAAAAAAATTTCCTTTTTTCCCATCTTGTTTTATACCTTTGTGGCTTTTCCCTCCCTTTTCCCTTCCTTTCTTATCCCACCTAACCTTTTTACCTCCAGCTTCCCCTCTATGTTGTATTCCTTTCTCCTTTTGCTCAGTAACATTAACATTGAATTGGTTTTGCATCTTATTTTTTCCTTTCTTAAGTATTTTTTTAAATCTTAAGTCCTTCATTTTCCTTCCTTTCTTTCTCCTTTCTCTCTTAACTAAATTTTTAGATTCATTGAAGATGGCGTCTTCTTCTTCTCCTTCTCTCCTTCCATTTCCTCCATCTGTTGTTGTATTTGATAATTAACAAGCGCCATTTCTAAAAAGAGGAAGGCTTCTTTCACAGCGTCCTTTCTTTCTTCATATTCTCTAAGTTCATCAACAGATAAAGCCATTCTTTATTCTTCTTCTTAAAGCAACCAAAATGTTTCAAAAGTTAGAGCAATTCCCCAAAGTTCCAGAGGGAGTCAATCAGTCCAAACAAAACACAAAGTTCTCACTTTCTCTTCCTGGTGAGGTATCAAAGGGAAAGGAAAAAACCTCCAATCTATATTTTAAAGCCTTGTTACAATTAATTTCTGGTCTCAAGATCTTCAAGGCATCTCCTCCAACCAAATCTTTATATATATATATATATATATATATATATATATATATATATATATATATATATATATATATATATATATATATATATATATATATATATATATATATATATATATATTGATCTTTAGTTTGGTCTCCAAGCAGTGTGTGATGCCATCTCTTATATACTTGTATATATACTTGTATATATAGAGATGGCAGCTCCGGTCACACACGCTTGCACTGGACTAAGCCAGCACCAGCCTGAAGATGGCAGTGGGACCTCGCCAACGCTGCCAGATCTTTGAATTTACGCGGAGGAACCAATAACCAAAGATCCACATACAAACCCTGAGAACCTCAGAAAACATATATATATATATATATATATATATATATATATATATATATATATATATATATATATATATATATATATATATATATATATATTTTCTTGTCCTCTTCCTTCCCACTTATAACAAGAAGCCAAGTTTTTACCTTTTATAAAAAAAAACAACAGGTTTCTCAATGGCCATTTGTTGATTCCATAAGGAAGGAGAGTGAACTTTCCCTTTCAGCACTCAATTTTGCCGCTTGAAATCCTTCTCTGGAAACGAAGTATTACTCAGAAAACCATAGTTCTCAGGATTAAACACCTCTTAAAATCCTGGGTCAGCCACAAAAACTTTCTCTTAACAACTTTCTCCTCTCTTCCTCCTGCTCAGTCTTACCCAGCTGCCGGCTTCTTTGAGGCGGCCATTACAGACCGCCGCTCGACCGTCTTGGGGAGGGGGTTTTGCCGGCTGGGAAGGGGTCTGCAACACCCCAAACCCCTCACCAGCTCCCCTATCTTCGGCTGCCTCTTCGTGGCAGCCTTAGCCTCCAGATCCGTGGATCGGAGGCACCAAAGCGGCTAGCGCGGCAGGGATCGCGCAGGATCGCAAATCCCTGCCGCTAGCGAAGCCGACAAACCGGAAGTTTTCAATGCAAATCTTTATTGAGTACATCATTTTGGCACTGATGAGGGAAAAACCAGATCTAGCTAATTCCCGTGCAAGCCCACATAATTAAAGTATAGGATTCTCCTTCTCCCTATTAAGAGCAGCTCACACTGTCCAATTGAGTATCATTGTATTGTTATGAGAAAAGGTCTTTGGCTTTGACAAACACTTGCTGAAGGGTCCTTGGCTCTCACAGCTATCTTCATGATATCTGGAGCCTACACCCTTCCCTCCCCCCCTGGTTCATTGGCAAGCTGAAAAGTGATAATGGTTGCAACAGCAAAAGTGCACTTATAACTTGACACCCACATTTTCTGAGCAAGCAGAATGTAGGACAAATGTAAGTAGGTTATGTCATGGTGTCTCCTAATTTTATTCCCAGAGAGCTATGTGGATGAGGAGAAACTTGAGCCTGAATTCCCAACACTTGTAGAGGACAGAGGGAATGGCTTTGAGGGGCAGTAAGAAGAACCACTACCAATACAATGGTGAAATAGAAGTCTCGGTGAAAAATGTAATATGAATAAAAGTCACAGACAAGCTCCTGTGTAGTTCACATAAAGATAAAGAGATGGAAGGGGAAGCACTCTCTGCAAAATTCTGTTACTATGACTTTATGATGGTGTTTGTTGTGTGGCTTGGTGAGCAGTCAAAGGTGTACAAGGCATATAGCAGGGGGCTCAAGACACAACCCTGGGGGGAACCAGTACTGAGTGTAATAGTGGAAGAAAGGTGGGGGCCAAGTCTAACAGACTGTGGTCTGTTTGTCGAAAAGTTCTTAATCCAGGAGCATGTAGGGGTGGGGACCTGTAGATTATACAATTTGGTTACTAGTATATCTGGGATGATAGTGTTAAACGCAGAGCTGTAGTCCACAAAGAGCATCCTCACATAGCTGTGTTTGTTCTCCAGATGACTCAGTGCTCTATGAAGTGTGATGGCCACAGCATCCTCTGTAGATCGGTTTGCTCTATAAGCAAACTGATGTTGATCAAAGGAAGGCGGGAGGCAGTCTCTGATGTGCTGTGAAACTAGTCCTCAAAAACCTTCATGATGGAGCTTGTTAATGCTATGGGCCTATAGTCACTGAGAGTGTTTATATTTGTTTCTTTGGGAACAGGGATGATGGTTGCAGCCTTCAGGCATTGTGGAATGATGGCATGAGTTAAAGATATATTGAACAGCTCTGTAAGTATTTCTGCCAGCTGGTTAGCACATGCTTTAACTACTGCACCAGAAATGCCATCAGGCCCTGCAGCTTTCCTGGGATTTACTGCTCTCAGTGTTTTTCTCACCTCATGCACCTGAAGAGAGAGAGGTGCAGTGTCATGGTCCTCGTGAGGCAGTATGTCCAGGTTCTTGGTAGTCTCAAAGCATGCAAAAAAGCTGTTTAGCTCCTCTGCCAGAGTGCTACTGCTCTCGCTGTTTGTTGGGCCCTGGCCTTTATAGTTGGTCAGGGCCTGTATCCCCCTCCACATCTGCTGTGGGTCACTGTCAGTAAAGTGGCCCTCGACCTTCCTCCTTAGCATGTTTGATGCCCCTTCTCAGCTCAGTTTTGGCAGTGTTGTACTGTGAGATGTCACCTGCTCTAAAAGCCAGGTCACGGGCCCCGATCAGAGCCTGGACTTCGCTGGTCATCCAGGGTTTCCTGTTTGGGAAGGTCCGTATGCGTTTGTCCACAGTGACATTTTCTACACAGGTGTTCATGTAGAAAAGCACAGTCTCTGTGTATAACTCGAAGTCCTGTTGTTTGAAGATGCTCCAATCTGTGCAGGCAAAACAATCCTGAAGCTGGGAGAGGGCATTTTCAGGCAAGCATCTAATAGTTTCACTGCTAGGTTTTGTTCTCTTCCTAAGGTGAGTGTAGGCTGGTAGTAAAAGCAGGGTGAAATGGTCTGATTGTCCTAAGTGGGGAAGAGGTTTTGCTCTATAAGCATGCTTAATATTTGAGTACACATGATCAAGTGTGTTTTTCCCCCTGGTTGGGCACTTAACATGTTGGTAAAGTTTGGGGAGCACAGTTTTTAGGCATGCTCTGTTGAAATCCCCAGCAATGATGTGAACGCCCTCAGGATGAACTCTCTGTTGCATGGTAATTATGTCTTGAAGGTGACTGAGCGCCATGCTAACATTAGCATCTGGAGGTAAATATACAGCAGTGATGGCAACTACTGTTAGCTCCCGTGGCAGATAAAACGGTCTACGCTGAACAGTCATGGCCTCTAAATCTGGTGAGCAATGGCTGATTGTTATTTTGCTATTTGTGCACCAGTCTTTATGCACATAAATAATTGAAGATGGCCTCTGATTTTCAGATACACTGCCTTACTGACAAGATGACCAGTTAAATCAACTTGCCTATTAATCAGGACTATGACCTAGTGCTGAACAATTACTAGGACTTCCTGTGAGAGTTCAAAAGTTATTTTGATAATCCCACCTGATGGAGGGGGTTCTGCAAATTCAGGCAAGGGGACAGAAGAGTGAGGTTATATGTATTGGATTTTAAATTGCTTATTAAAGATGTGGGGTGTAACAACATGATCCTGATTGACCAATTCAAAAGAGGCTTTCTGAAAAAGTGAAAGATGAACTGGTGAGTCAAGAAGAAACTCCAAATAATTTGGAAGAACTGTTCCAACATCGTTTGACAATAGATGACAGCATGGAAGGTTTGAGATGGGGAAGAAATGGCAACTGGAAATGTTTTATAGCCTCTCTTCCCACATAGTTTCCCTCCCAGTGGCTTTCACAGAATCCAGTATAGGATAGCCCAAGCAAATTAGTGCAACAAAGAGATCCCTGTCAACAGAAGAGAAACAAAGTAGAAGTCAAGTTGCCTCCTGAAAAAGCACCTTTGAGACAACCATGACCAGGATAACTGAGAATCTCTACAGACTTTTAGCTATACAATTTGGGATGAACAACCTTTGAATGGTGTAGGAGTAGGAATGGATTTCCAGAGGAAAAAATTACAGACTACAGGAACCAGTAGCACTACCGACCCTGAGGTGACCCTGAGGACACAGATAAACCTCCAAGTGCTTCAATGTCCCACTAAAAGGATGCAAATGACCAGCTGTCTGCAAGGAATATAAATTCTTCCATTCCCCACTGTCCTGTCAGAGCTGAAGAAGCTTCTTGGATAAGAAATGAAACATCTTCAAAAAAAAAAAGTTGTCTCCTTGAAAAAGCTCCTTTGGGTCAGCAAAGTAGAAGGTATCTGCACCTGTGCCTTTACTGTGGAGTAATCAGACCTACAGATCGTCTACAATAAAATGTCAAATCTCTAACAAAGCAACAGGATGTTGAACATGCAGATCTAGGAAAGGGGTGTAGGGATTCAGAAGGGAACTGGAATGTGTGGGGGGGGGAGGGGTTGAGGACTATGCATAACTACAAAAATTTGAAAAAAGGTAACAATTACAGACTTGCTATTCTCTACTCCTTATTTTGGATCTTGGCTGCCTCTAGTGAAAGCAGTCTGAGATTTCCAGGGGGAAGGCTGGGAAATGTTACTGCTCAAGCACTCCAGGGAACAACACCATATGCTTCAGTATAGCTTCAGACAATTGGAAGGTCAGAACCCGAATGAAGGGATGAAAGGGGATTTAATTAAAAGGCTAAAGCTTCCGATAAAAGCTTGAGTGCTTCAGCTTGCTAAACTGGTAGCCTCAACTACATCATGGGACAAAGCAAAGGGCACGAAGAGGAAAGATGAGAACATGTAGACGGTTAGAAGGAAATGGAAGCATGTTACAGAAAGCCATGCTACAGTACTGCTGGTGTGTTCATTCTGAAAGTTTTATGGTTAGCTTAGGAGCACAATGACTGCATTTCTGCTTAAATGGTAAAAAGAACTATAAAGGGGCAAGAATTATCATAAAGGGAATATCTTGTGTGACTTTGTGATGTGTAACTGATAGTAACTCTTGTATAAAACTTACCATGGGACATGGATGGGGAGACGAGCTTGGAGGGAGACTGTGTCACTTTCTGAAGAATAAAAGTTTTTGATAGGGATCTCCATCTTGGTATCTTCAATTCTAGGCATAGGTACTCCAGGGTCCAGACTTAGTGTGGGGATGAGACAGTGCCTCCAAAAGGCATTCATTTTCATCAAATTAGAGTTAAGAAGCACTTGCAATTTAATCAGAATGCACACACTTGTAGTCCATTAGGTGTTACAGCTCACTTTACCATCTCAGCATTTGATCGCTATTTCCTGGTGATATTCAGTGGCAAGATTGGGCATGAGAGTTTTTCCTATCCATCATTCCTAATGTTTCCATTTTAAAAAAAAACTTTGCAAGTAAAACATAACCACTGAGCCTCTGTGGCACAGTGGTTAGAGTGCAATATTGCAAGCTACTTCTGCAGCCAGCTGCCTGCAATTTGGCAGTTCAAATCCCACCAGGCTCAAGGTTGACTCTGCCTTCCATCCATCCAAGGTGGGTAAAATGAGGGCCCAGATTGTTGGAGGCAATAGGCTGAATCTGTAAACCGCTTAGAGCGGGCTGTAAAGCACTTTAAACCGCTTTTTAAGTCTAAGTGCTATTGCTATAAAGGGAATCCTGGCTCACCTTCCCCTCCCCTTTCTGCTTATTTATTTTTGTTAAGAATGTGATTTGTTTGGCTAAATTAAGTTGTGCACACATTTGCAGCCAGAAGGGTTGCAGCTTACTTCACCATCTCCATGTTCTATTGCATTTCAGCTTCCTTCTGCTAATAACACCCAAGGGGCTATGTGGGGATGGGTCGGTTGCCTGTTGCTACCACTCAGCTCCTCTCAGGCCACTGAGCTGTAATGTCCTGCAGAGCAAGTGGAGGGATCTCTGCTCTGATTTCTGCTGGCCCAGTCTCCTCAAAGCTGTTGTCATTGTGGCCTGCATAGTATAGAAGGAATGGGAATGAACACAGAAGCCCAAGGAAGAAGATGGCTTCTCTCTGTTCCTGCAAGGGGATCTCAACAATCTCTTCTCCCTTTCCCTTTGTCTTCCACTTAAGTCATTTTAATCTTTGTATTCCTTCCTTCAAGATTAAACAGAAGACACACAAAAAAGTAATCTGAAAGAAGAAAGAGCATTAATGCTTGACCTGATCTACCATGAAGAGATGGCTGTCAGGTTTCCAGCAATTGCCCTAATTAAATCACGAGCCTTGAGCCAAGATTCAAAAGAATCCAAAAGATTTATTAGGAGCAATATGTCGGTATTGACCTATATGAAGCCAACTCTAACATACATAATTTATGGTCACCTGTGACCCTGTTTCCCTCTCTCCCCTGGGTGTCTCTAAAATCAAATTCTCCAATGAAGCCCCTTCACGGGCTGGGTATCATCAATCACATTCTTCAGTGAAGGATTTTCACAGGCAGAAGATCCAATAGTGTTAGGAATGATAGTCACCTAACAGTTGGGTTGGCAATATATAAACCAGGATAGTAATTTAATACTGTATCTTTAAGAGAATGCTGTAATTGTAATTGGCTGAGATTCCTCCAACGGCCATAAGATGGAGCCAGAAACCTGGTTTCTTTCTCCTTGCATTTTCTGTTTTGCCATATTGCCTGATCATCGTTCTACTTGGATTGTTGTGAGTCTTGCAACTGTTAGCAAACTCCATTTACTGAACTCTGTTTATGATACTTGACTTCGTTTTTGGATTATCCCTGGACTGATACTAACTGCTTTAACCGTGTATGATTTGGACTGTTTGTTGGACTTTGTTTACCCATTTACTGGAAGTAAAACCTACATTTTACTATTCAGTGTATCTGTATGCTGGTTGTGTGTTATTCAACATCAGTCTCACTACGTTTCCTTGAGTTCACTCATTCTCCTAACAGGGAATACCTCAACAAATAACCTAGGCTACAATCTTTGTAAGATAAGCATGGAATGTACTTCTGGTTTTTATTGCTGTACTGCTCCTTCAGGGTTTTCCACCCTCCTGCTTATGGCAACTTGAAAACAAGCATAGAAATGCTTTACGAGTTGACAATGACATCACTTCCAATAGTGGTGGGATGTTTTTACTACTGGTTCTGTGGGCATGGCTTGGGGAAGGATACTGTAAAATCTCCAGTCAGAGGCGGTATTTGCCAGTTCTCAAAACTACTCAAAGTTTCCACTACCGGTTATCCAGAACTGGTCAGAACCTCCTGAATACCATCCTTGACTCCCAAGTCCAACTCTGTGCAGCTAAGCTGTATTTACTTTGCTTCAAGACTGAATGTTTTTTGCTACAAAAAGCAGGATGAAAACCACAAGCATCCCCACAAAGCAAAGTTTCCATCTTGTAGGAGGATTCTGTTTTTCTTAACAGCCACTTCAGGAAAGCTGATAAGCAGAGAATGAAAATGCCATCAGTTTGTTTTCTCTGTCGAGATGCCATATAGCACTCTTACAAAAAGCCAACAGCGGGCAAAATGAATGACCTCAAACATTAAGAAAATAGGAGGTTTTTTTTTAAAAAAAATTAAGCAAAAATACAAGCATGGACAGTTTGGCCTTTTTTTTCTTTTTCTTTCCTATAAAGGTTAAATTCTGAAAAGCATCCCTAAGTGTTTTTACTAAAGTAGTTCTGAATAACTTGTTTCCCTATTTTCCCTTAAACTGATCTCATAACCATAAACCGGATTATATTGCTGAAGTCTGTATAAATTATAAAGTTGCTTTGTTGCATTTTCCCCTTTGTTGCATAGAATTAGCAAGGCTGCTGAACACAACAGTTGGACTTCAGCTTTTAATTCTTTTTAGCATTCATATTACAGGCAGCTTCAGTGATAAAAACATTATTTTGTTCTCTAGAGAAGACTCCACAATATAAGTGTTCCTGGAACAGCCATACTGAAGATGATATTTAATGTCTGCCCTTTTGGGTTTTATTAAAAGGCTGATGATTAACTGTATGATTGGCAGCTACCAGCTAACTGTAACTATGATATTTAAATTGAAATGAGTCTACAAAAGCCAGCTTGTTGGCATCATAGACCGTTTAACCATTCTAATCACTGTGCCGCCATGACTCTTTATGTATTTTATACAGTTCAAAATGGCATGGTGGGTATCCCAAATACCTTTCTCATTGGAGCAATTGTTTTCAATTTTCTGTTTATCCATCTGTTTGGATTCTGACAACAAAAGGTATGAAGAAAATGTTAAGAAATTCACACTTTTCACTTTTATATGAATAGTAATCCAAATTCTGGATACAAACAATCATTTTCTCTCTTGGTTTGTGTGCTAATATTTATTGATTGTAGCTTATGAAAATACAGCTAATTTCACAGAATAGGTTGGATGCATGATTCTCTTTTACTGGTAGATTAACTATGTTTTGTTCACTTGGACTTTTCAAGAATTGAGGTTACCATAGCAACAGGGAAATGTTCAGTTCTTTGATTTCTAACAACAAAATGTAAGAGCATGAAAGAGTAACAGAAATAAGAATATTCCCCATAGAATAACTTGGCATGGAGCTTTTGAAAGCCACATGCAAGTCCTTAGTACACGTGATTGTGACAATTCTGTTGCAGCTAAGCAGATCTGAGTACTTCAGTGCTTCAGTGAATGTAAGAACTACAGTGTCTAATAATCAATGTAACACATAGGATGGTCATTTGAAATCTATCCCTGTATCTAGTATATGGACTGAGGATGTACTTTAGCCTTCTGTAATAGTACGGGTTCAAAAGAAGAAAAATCATGTCACTGTCCTTTTATGTCATATGGGTTTTAGATCAATTACAAACACAACAATTACTAGGATGCAGGGATGTGAAAGGAATTTGAATCAATTTTTCACTTCACAAAACTATCTGCCAAGTGGAGTGCAATTGCCCTTTGATAGTCACACTTTCCTGAACATTGCAATGCAGTTCTCTTAATATAAAAGGCATAGACATTTGCATACATTAAGGGAAAAATATGAATGAAAGCAATTTGGTTGGAAAAAAATATGCATATTGGAAAAAAATACACATTTTTGGGAGCTCTGAATCTTTGCATAATGCCCTACTAATTCAAAAACACTTTTCCAGTACAGTGTAAAAATTATATCTCCTTTTTTTCCTCACCTTAAAATTACTATCAGGAGCATTTTCATTTTTTAAGGCTACAACTGATCTGTATATTTAAACTCTATGTGATTTGAAATGCATAGTATTACAGGCAGTCATATAGAATTTGTATTGAAAGATTGCATTAATCAATTGATTATTACCCACAATTGTCTAAATAATGATGTGTCTGAATTTATAATTCATAAACACAGTAGCTTGTAAATTACAATGATGAGGGTCAAAGAACATATTGGACTTAGAGTGATCATTCTCTGTTCTTTCTCTCACCAGTTTTGCACTTTTCTAGTGTGCCTTCATTTTCTCTAATTGCTAAAGGAAGAACAGTATAGCAGATTTTAGTCATGCTCTGTTATTTCTCTTCCTTCTCTCCTCTTCTCTTAGCAGACTTTTGGAATTTACATATGATTTTGTAATTATTTCAGCTTTTTTTTTGGATGAACTCGGGCACTTTACCAAATGAAAGTTCCTAACATTATCATTACTTTACTCCATGTATACACTCAGTTCTTTCCACTGGAAATAATTAATCACATACCAAAGCTTAATTCCAATTGGATTGTAACCCTGTTCATCAAATCAACATTGAAGGAGACCTACCTTCATTGTCTAAATTTGAAAGAAAGCTTTCAAAGAGATTTTAACTTAACTATTCAATGATTGCTTATCTTTTAAAAACTATGTGTACACTTGAAATCTTTTTTACACTCTTTTATTCTTGAGAAATGACCAAGTGATCATCTGACCATACACACTGAAGTGTGTAGTAATCATGTTGACTGTATAATGTTGTGTGGCCAAGTAATGGTTTATGCGATCATTCAATCACTTCCTGAAACAATATTGAGGATGGAAAGTAGAGAGCCAGTTTAGTGTGGTGGTTAAGGTGTTGGATTAGAAACCAGGAGACTGTGAGTTCTAATCCTGCCTTAGACATGAAAGCCAGCTGGATGACTTTGGGACAGTCATTCCCTCTCAATTTAACCGACCTCACAGAATGTTTGTTGTGTGGAAAATAGGAGGCAGGAATATTAGGTTTGTTTGCCACAGTGAGTGTTTTATACTGTACACAATCATAACAGATGGAATAAAATAATAATAATAATAATAATAATAATATAATGGTCTAAGAGTGTCAATCAAGAGAATGAGAAAGGAATTGACAGCAGTAGAAGTTTGTCTGAAATCTCCAAACTGGGAGAAATGGCCAATCCTTAGCCTATAACCTTGTTTGCCTGATCTTGAGAACATTCCTTGGTGCCCAAGCCCATGAGAACAAAATTACTTCAAAGTAAAGACAAGAAGAGAAGTACAAGCCTTCAAGATTTTGAAGCTAATAGGTTAACTAGAGTCAAAAAAATTCTCAAGAGCAGAACATGTTATTTAGAAAGTAATGAGCCCCAACTGTGCTTTGGAAAGAATGCCTTATTCGATAAGGCAAAAAATTCCTAAGAGGACTAGAAGAACTTTTTCCCAGCCTTTCATTTTCTAGATGGGGTGTGTGTCATTCTTTGAATGCATAATGCACAATGTCCCAAGTAAACACTGCAATGCTGGATGAACAATTAGAACTAAAAAAAGTTATCATTTTAAATGATTACAATAAAGAATGAGATGACTTGATTGTAATACTTTCGGAGGAAATGCACTGATTTTTACCAGGACCATGATTGCTTTCCAACATTATCTGCTACTAACCTTTTGCATGCTATCATCAAGCAAACTGTGCGGATTTCATGATAGTTGAAAGAAAACAACAACAATAATATTATGCACTATTAAATGATGCTCTGTGCCAATGTCCCAATTTTCTTGAGAAAATGGAAATGATTTTTGTTCGTCTTTTTATGAAGCCTTGTAGCTCCTATAGACTATGGTTCAACTGATGGCACATCAAAACTTAGTTTTATGTTTGCACCATGTTCTTTTGAATCTACCCAGGAAGACATTTTATTTCTAAAAAGAGAAGCAGTTGAAAGCCACATACTAGTAACCAAGTGACAAGAAAGAACTTTTAGTTCCTCTAGACTCTTGAAATATCCAATTTACTAGGAGACATGACAATAGAACTGTGTTGATGAATTAGCCCCCTTTGTACATTGCCTATTCTCTGAGGGATGAGCCCAACTCTTTCCAGAAATTTCCATGGAAATCAGATACAAGTGGCAAGAGGTTAAATACATTGCGAAATGGTTGTTTCTACAAAAATGTTCAGCATTTTATGGCCCCTTAGAAATTTGCAACAAGTTTATAACAAGAGCTAATATTCATATTAGGATTGGGCAGATAGCTCATAACATTAAAAGCTAAATTATTTATCTCTTTTCTTTATCTGTAGCCCTTAATTGTTTAAGATATTTTTTTAAAAATCCTGTCATTGTTTTTATAAATTTCTGAAGACAGTGTAGGAAGTTAGCACCCACACCCTCCTAGAAAAATGAAATATCCTAGGAAATATTAAAAAGGCAGAATATTTCCCCTAAAAGGGAAGTAAAAACTCAGAGATGCAGAAGCTCACCCCTCCCCTTTGTTAATGGGTGGGCCATTAAGGCCTGGGCTAGAGTATTATACATAACAAAGTTCTCTACCCATCTCACTATCTGGCCTGGGAAGATTGCATCAGCCAGCACTCAGGTGAAGCCATGTGATCCAGACAAAGCCTACAAAGTTAGATAAGACCCCGCCCCCTGGGAGGCTGGCAGCCAATGGGATACGTTTCTTACACAGGAACAGGAAACACTAAGGTGGCGCCCAAACAGAGGGCATAAAATTTAGGCACTCTCAGCATCTCAGCCTTTTTTCTTCTTCACTCAACAACTTGAAGCACATGATCACCATTTGTTCATTCAGGAGCTCCAAGCCATGTGTCCAGTGGTGGGATTCAAATTTTTTTATGACCGGTTCTGTGAGTGGGGCTTCGTGGGCGTGGCAGGGGAAGAATACTGTAAAATCTCCAGTCAGAGGTGCTATTTGTTGGTTCTATGAATTACTCAAAATTTCCACGACCGGTTCTCCAGAACTGGTCAGAATCTGCTGAATACCACCTTTCTGCATGTGGTCCTGTCCCCCATTAAACCATCTTTCCAAACAGCCTCCATGGTTCCAGTGTCTTTCCCCTCCCCCTTAGAACTGAACCCAGAAGGATATTTCTTTCAACAGCAGTAAACGTACCTAATACTCCTTCATTTTCTTATTTTCCCCATGACATCTGTGAGGTAGATTGGGCTGAGAAAGAATAATAGGTGATCTAAAGTCACCCAGATGGCTTTCATCCTAAGGCAGGACTAGAACTCACAGACTCCTGATGACTTAAGCACTGGACCAATCTGGCTCTTATATTCTGCACCACCAGAAGGGTAATATCTTTGAAGTTAAACCTTGTCCACTGGAACTATAATTGAGGAAATCAGTCCTACAGGATTACAGCAGCAATCCTGTTTCCAGATATGAACATTTTCACGAGGAGGTTGGGTATTCCGAGCTGTTGTGATAACTACAGCTGTGGAGGCAAGAAACACTTAATGCTTGCATTTGCTGAGGATTTGATGCTTCCATTTTCCACTGGGAAGAATTAATTGAACATTTGCACTTGTTCATTCTTTTTCAAAATATAAAGAAAGACAGTTTGATAATTATATGAAGACATACACAAGATTGGTAGACAGGGCAGATGGACTCCTATTAACAGTGGTTGTTAATTGATTTGTGGAGTAAGTATAAGAACAGATTTTCTCCCAATAGTTTGTACACAGAGTACATGAATTTCTGTTTCCGCTCTTATAAATGAGAACTATGCATTTAATTTCATTTGTGCTATATTAAGAAGTTGATACTACAGACATGGTGAAGATAAATCTTTACTGCTTTTCAGATACTGTCATCCCTATATGCTGTTAAATGTGCAAAAAACTGAATGGACTAGTAGAGATGTCTGTCAGAACTAAAAGTCCATTAAATCATTAATGTATTTTATATAAGCATGAAGTGCACATAATGTATATAAAATGTACTTTGATTGTACTGACAAAACTCCATTTGGATTGAAGCCTGAATACAGATTATGTAATTACAAGCACAGTCTACTAAAACAAGTTCTTCGGGGTTTACTGTAGTTAGGTATACAATATTACCTCACAGGGACACGGTGGCTCAGTGGCTAAGACGCTGAGCTTGTTGATCAGAAAGGTCGGCAGTTCACCGGTTCGAATCCCTAGCACCATGTAACAGAGTGAGCTCCCATTACTTGTCCCAGCTTCTGCCAACCTAGCAGTTTGAAAGCATGTAAAAATGTAAACAGAAAAATAGAGACCACTTCGGTGGGAAGGTAACAGTGTTCCATGCACCATTGGCATTTAGTTAAGCCAGCCACATGACTACAGAAACCTCTTTGGACAGCGCTGGCTCTTCAGCTTTGTAACAGAGATGAGCACCACACCCTAGAGCCAGAAACGACTAGCACACATGAGCGAAGGGAACCTTTACTTTTACCTTATTACCTCACAAATTAATTTTAGTTTAGTAAAGATACTACATGTGTTTGATAAAGAAATCAAGGAAACAAAGCTTTAATTTATTACAGCAATGGTTGCATTGTTGATAAGCACAGTAGGTATAATAAGACACCTCAATCATTTTTGCACCAAGCCATGATTTTTAAATGATGTGTTGTTGAATAAGATACAGTGCTTTGGAAAAATTATCTGCTCAGTTAGATGAAAACACATTTCAAAGTACATTAAGTGGTGAAAGGGGTGAGCCTACCTAAATGTCACTCTATTGTTTTGCATTTCTAATTGTGATTTAAATGTTTTATAGTTGCCCTTGTTCAGCCTTCTTCATCTTGGGGAACTTTCAGTACATTGGGACTAAAGTTATCAGCTGTTGGTCATGCTAGATGGAAATTCCAAGAATTGTTATACATCTGGGGGGATAAGAGCTTGGGGAAAGCTGTCCTTGATACTAAAATGTCCTACATGTAATTAGGAGCCAGAAGGAATATTTTAATTTTTTTATGGCTAGTTCTCACTTTCCAAGACTCCAAAATGTCCCCTTGTGAAGGACTGTGATATAACTTTGCATGTTATATGCCTGGTCCATCTATCAACAAATCATTATAAAATATATGTTTTTAAATAACTCATCCTAATGAGTTTCCTTAGCACTGGAAATAATGTTTAAATGCAAGAAATAAACATGTGTTATTCTTTGAATAAAATTATCTTGTATTCAATTGACTATGAATGGGGGAGGAACAGATTTGGCTTCATCCCTAGTAATGGCTGTGGTTGTTGAGATCTCTTGAATAATAGAGTTTCCATCTGTAGTTCCAAATAGGGGTTTACTTCCACAGACAGAGTTGATACACAATCTAGAGGTCCTTCTAGTCCAGTGGTGGCTAACCTTTTTGGGCTCCTGTGCCCAAAATTGCACGCGCCAGCACCCAGAAGTCAATGCACCTCTCCCCCTGTGCATGTGCATGTAACAACCCCCCCTGCACTGACGAATCTTCCAACAAAACGGGCCCATTTTTCGCCCTCCAAAGGCTGCAGAGGCTTCCCTCGAGCCCCCGGGAGGGTGAAAATGGCCTCTCCCTGGCTCCAGAGGCTCTCCAGAGGCTGAAAATGGGCACTTCCGGTATTTCAGGAAGGCCCGTTTTTTGGCCTCCCAATGCTGCAGAAGCTTTCCTCGAGCCTCAGGGAAGCCGAAAACAGCCTCAAATGGGCTGAAAATCAGTTGGGAGGTGCGCGCATGTGCAGTGCATGTAAGTTTGGCTGGGGCTTGCATGCCTGCACAAATGGCTCCATGTGCCACCTGTGGCATGTGTGTCATAGGTTCACCATCACGGTTCTAGTCTCACAAGGGGCAGCTACAACACAGACATCCATTGAACAAATCAATTTTGTGTGCCACTTGCTCTCTTTCCAGAATTAGGAGTCCCTATACCGGTGATGGCTAACTGAGTGCCCAAAGCATGCATGATCAAAATGCAATGCACACACACACACCACATGCACGCGCCCCTCGCACATGTGTCCCACCTCCATGCATGTGTCCTGCCCCACACATGCACATATACACCCACACATGCATGGCAGAGACCCAAAGGCTAGTGGGAGATGTGCATGTATGCGCGGTGGAGCCGAGCTGGGGCAACGGCTCACATGCCCACAGAGAGGGCTCTGCATACCATTTCTGGCATGTGTGCCATATATTCACCATCACAGCCCTATACCATTCTCTCTTGCTTTGATCACCTCTTGTCTATAGTCTTCTACATAAAGTAACCCTTCAATACCTCTCTGGAACTGCAGCTAGTCTAAAATGTAATCATAATGGCATAGGCTTACCTTAGTATGCATGTAATATTTTTACCTTTCAAACCACAAAATTGTCAGTGGGCTTGTGGGGTAATTCTAGGTGCAGGTTATCTCCTTTAAAGCTCTTCATATGTCCTGTGTCTTAAGGAACCATGTCTTTTCTCTCAGCGTGCCTGCCTTATGAAATATATTATCTTGAAATCTGGATGTTCCCAGCCCTATCTGGTTTTCCTAAAGTTTTAAAGACTTAGTTTTTCCTTCAAAATCAGGATGATCTTCATTTTTTGAAAATCACATTGACAGAATTTACATGATCATGGTTTATATTTTATATTTCATTATAGTTTATTTTAGTTTTAATTGTAATTTGGCTTGACTTGTTTTGAGTGAGCAGCCATATAAATCAACTAAAAAAAACCAAGTAAGTAACACTGAAATAAGTGCAGAAATTTGGGTACGAAATGCTAGGGCAGGATACAGAAAAGAAGGAAGGAAGGAAGGAAGGAAGGAAGGAAGGAAGGAAGGAAGGAAGGAAGGAAGGAAGGAAGGAAGGAAGGAAGGAAGGAAGGAAAAGAGGGAGGGAGGGAGGGAGGGAGGGAAGGAAGGATGAAGAAAAACTATTATTATAGCCTTCCATTAAGTGAAAAAGATGTGGATGTGTTGATACTATCTTA
This sequence comes from Notechis scutatus, assembly GCF_049901735.1. Lineage (NCBI taxonomy): Eukaryota > Metazoa > Chordata > Lepidosauria > Squamata > Elapidae > Notechis > Notechis scutatus. The sequence goes on along the minus strand of NC_142012.1, from coordinate 17,734,349 downwards.
TTACATTCAAAAAATAATAGTTTGTTATACATAAGGGTGTCAAACTCAATTTCATTGAGGGCTGCATCAGGACTGTGGTTGACCTTTTGGGAGGGGCAGATGGGCATGGCCAACTGGGTGGGCGGAGCTAGCTTGACACTACTCCCCAAACTGCTAGCATGTTCTTCTTCACATTGGGTAGACCAGGCTGACTCCATGCTGGCCTGATCTTTCCTATTCGCAATGGGTAGACTGGGCTGAAGCTATGTTGGCCTGATCTTCGTGCTGGGTAGACCAGAGCAATCTTTCCTCTTTGCATTGGGTAGACCAGGACGGCCCCATGGGCTGGATCTGGCCCACAGGCCTTGAGTTTGACATCCTTATTATACAGATTATACAACAAGAGTTTTCAGCACTTATTCAGATTTGTCTACCTGGTTTTCAGAAATCATTACAAGATGCAGATAGTGGTGTGCTACCACTGCTGGCACACCATTTTTCTTCCTTCCTTTACCATAACACAAAGATATTTGGGAGATGTTTCAACCTCCCAGTTCTCTAACAGACAAGATGCAGCCGATAGTTACAATGAGGTTCAGGGTTAAGTGACCTTAAGAATGCTTATCTCTTTGTTGAATTGTGGACAACATAATGATTCTCATAAAAAATCTCAGCCAAGGCAGACTCCTATAATTTAGTGTTTAGACCAACACTTTATTTCTCTATATTGCAATGTCACAATTCATTTGAGTTGGTAAGAAAATCTATTTATTTTCTCTTCTCCAGAAAAAAAAAACATCTATGGATTTTCCTGCGTGCTGCAAAAATAAGCAGTATCTTTTCCCAACTTTGATGTTTCCTTTATTTCTTTCAGGAGAAAAAAATGTATTTATACAAAAGTATAAAAACATGCCCTTTCTTCACCAGGAAGATATCATTTACTTTTCCTCCTCCTCCTCCTCCTCCTCCTCCTCCTCCTCCTCCTCCTCCTCCTCCTCCTCCTCCTCCTCCTCCTCCTCCTCCTCCTCCTCCTCCCTGCTATCAGTGAAATACAATTTGGCACCCTAAATAAGACTTTATGCCAAGTTCAGCTTCACTACCTTATTTCTGTTTTACATACAACAATGTTCCACATGAGATATTGCTTTGAGGGAACTAAACATCTGTAGGGATGGTCTTTGATTCAAAAATTATCCAAAGCAAAGAAGTTACTGCCAGAAACTAGCTTTGGATATCTCTCTCTCTCAAATAAAGGAGCAACATTGCATAAATACAGGTAGTCCTCGGCTTATGACCACAATTGAGCACAACATTTCTGTTGTAACTGAAGTGAATTTTGCCCCATTTTATTGCCTTTCTTACTACTGTCCCAAAGGTATTTTTTTCAAGAGACAACTGGACTTTCTGGTTTTTGTTTGTTTTTTGAAGACATTTTGCTTCTCATCCAAGAAGCTTCTTCAGAGCTGATGAGAAAAACGAGAAAGTCCAGTTGTCTCTTGAAAAAAGCACCTTTGGGACACTCATGACCTGGATGACTGAGAATCTCTATAGATTTTCTTAGTACTGTGATTAAGGGAATAATGCAGTTCTTAGGTTAGTAACATGGTTGATAAGTGAATCTGGCTTCCCCATTTACTTTGTTTGTCAGAAGGTCACAAAAGAGAATCACATGACCCCTGGACACTGCAACCATCATAAATATGAATCATTTGCCAAGTGTCCGAATTCCGATCATGTGACCGTGTGGATGCTGGAAGGGTTGTAAGTGTGAAAAACAGTCATAAAGTCATTGTTTTACAGTGCTGTTGTAGCTTCAAATGGTTACAAAATGAACTAGGTTGAAGACTACCTGTATATCAAGGCTTGTTCATTTAGTTCTGATACTGAAATATATGACTATGAAGGAGTGATCTTTTAGTCACCCTACAGGCCAATTCAGGGGAAGGAGAAAAAAAATAAAATTAAGAAGTCATCTGAACCTTCTAGAAATAGAGCTGGAAGGAATCTTGGAGGTCTTCTAGTCCAGCCCTCTGCTCAAGCAGGAAAAGCTATACCATTTCAGACAAGTGTCTGTCTTAAAAACCTCCAGTGATGGAGTGCCCATGATTTCTGAATGCAAACTGGTTAATTGTCCTCACTGTTAGGAAGCTCATCCGTACTTGCAGGTTGCTTCTCTCTTTGACTAGTTTCCAACCATTGTTTCTTGTCCTGCCCCCCTCTTCTTTGTGGCAGCCCCTCAAATATTGGAATACTGCTATCATGTCACCCCTAAGTCTTATTTTTTCTACACTAGCCAAACCCAAATCCTGCACTCATTTTTCATATATTTTAGTCACCAGGCCTTCGATCACCTTAGTTGCTCTTCTCTGAACTTTTTCCAAAGTCTCAACATCTTTTTTGTAGTATGGTGACCAGAATTGGTTGCAGTATTCCAGGTGTGGTCTTACTGGGGCTTTATAAAGCGATACTAATACTTCATGTGATCTTGATTCTATGCCTCTATTCATACAACCCAGAATCATATTAGCTTTTTTGGCTACTGCTGCTGCTGCTGCACATATTCAACCAACTGACACACCTTCCTCCTTTGATGGAATATTCTGCTCTTCTCCATCCTGCCGTCAGCTTTGGAAGCCATATTACAACCAGAAGCTTCCACGCTGCCATATTCCTGAAACTGGGAAATTGGGAGGGAAGTTTTCATAGGGTGTATGTAGTTAGACATAATAGCATTCTTTTTTCCCATCAAGTTCATGTCATCCTGCACCTGGTTGAGGAGTGATTGGAGGATTATCTCCTGTTGGGATGGATGGTGATTAGGCCATGTGATGGACTGATGGGTACAGGGGATGGGTCTTTGAATTTTAATTACTAAGGGAAAACCCGGAACTCTCAGATTTGGGTTTTCCCAGATGTGCCAGTATGACAACTATAATAAAATTGAACTTTGAGAAAATGCCTGTCTTGGAGTTTTGGTGTTGCAGTTTGTTTTTCTGGAATGCTAACACCTGCTGTATTTTCAGACAATTATCAATTGAAAAATGTCCAACACTTGAGTCTTTCTCAATATTTCAGTCTCTTTTAGAAAAATAAACTTTCTTTTAATGTCTGTTATGCAGTCATTGATACATGGGGATGAAAACCTCTATGTGATAATAGCCTGTGTTCTTTAGTGAATAATTCCTCCTATTCCAGAGCTAAGCCCTGAAATAGAATGCATTTAAAAATTCACAAATGAACAAAAGCTCTCTTTATTCCATCATTCCACAAAATGGCCAAACAGACATCTTGTTCAAAAACCATACTCAAACTTAAAAACAAAATGATCTTTCCTCCTTGATTTGAAAAATTTCTGTTCATTACAGAAATTTAATATAAATATTAATAGATTTTCATAAACATATTTTAGACTAATCCTACTTTACAAACCTCTAAATCAGTAGCCATCACTAATTTGAACTAAAATATAGCCCAAAGAGACTTCGCTAAATACTAAATCTATAATGAAGATGAACTGTTTCTTCATCATTAATATTAACAAACTATTTTAGATTTTAGGGGGAAAATAATGTATGTAGAGAAGGCACTACATACTCCCTCCGCTTCTGATTTGTCTTTGTTGATGTGATTCACAAATCACAATCTGATTTTGCAATCAGAATCCTTTCATGTCTAGCTTAAATGTGCTTACATATTACAAACGACTTCCTAAATGCACAGAAAGGAAATAATCTAAATTATTAATTTTGACATGGATTGCAACTGTAATCTGCTTTTCAAACCTTCTCTTCAACAGAGACAAGAGAAAGTTTCATCTTCTAGATTGGTTTCTAGTCCAAAAGCATGAATAAAGGGGGATCTTCCTTCTCAGGGATGAGAATCTATTTTTTTATTTTTTTTAAAAGTCCATCTTCATTTCTGGAGATGTATATGCAAGTTCATAGAGTCCTGAAGAAATAATGTTTAATATATCACATCATATAAGTGCATCTCCTGATTAATTCTCTGAGTCTTTATCATTACAGCTTTCCTAGTTATAATATGCTGTTTTATTCTTTTCCAAAATACAACCAGCTATATCTCATTTCCCCCCACCTTTTCATATGAGGAACAGTATATGGCCAATGCTGTGATTCAGCGACATAAAACAACATTACCAAGTCCTTTTCATCCTCTTTTTAGACAGACGCATACTTCAGAAGCTGCTAGTGCAGGCATGGCCAACTATGGTAACTTTAGGACCTGTGGACTTCAACTCTCAGAATTCCTGAGCCAGCCATGTTGTTTCAGGAATTCTGGGAGTTGAAGTCCACAGGTTGTAAAGTTGCCATAATTACCCATCCCTGTGCTAGTATATCTCCATCTTGTCTCTTCCCCCAGATGGATACATAATTTTTGGGACAGTTTTCATATGTAACATCAACAAGAGTGTGGCAGGCAGGTGTTTCAGCACCATGGAGAGCAACAAGTGCTTATTCCAACAAAGATTACCTTCTTGCCTATGATTCTTCAACTACTCTTTTTTTGTCTAAAGCAGGGGTGGCCAACCACCGGCCCATGGGTCAGATGTGTCACATGCAGGCCACACCCACCCCAGCTCTGCAAAGGCAAAAAATGTCACGATACGTCATGATACGTCACATGACACAATCAAGTTTGACACCCGTGGTTTACAGCAATTGAAATCCCTACGCATATGAAGGCCAATGCAGCAAAAAACCAAAACTGATTGAAGTTAGCTGACTTGTGGAGGAAATCTACTACAGGTAGCCCCCAACTTACAATAGTTCATTTAGTGACTGTTCAAAGTCACAGCTTTTTACACACACTGAAAAAAGTGACTTATGACCAATTGTCACACTGATGACTGCAGTGGCATCCCCCATGGTCAAGTTGTCAAAATTCAGACACTTGGCAATCGACTCCTATTTATGACAGTTGCAGCACTCTGGGGTCAAGTGATCCTCTTTTGCGACCTTCTGACAAGCAAAGTCAATGGGGAACCCAGATTCACTTAACAACAATTTGACTAATTTAAGAACTACAGTAATCCACTTAACAATGGTGGCAAGAAAGGTCGTAAAATGGGGCAAACTCACTTAACAAATGTTTCACTTAGCAACAGAAAGTTTGGGCTCAATTGTGGTCGTAAGTCCAGGACTCTCTGTATTTCTGTTTGAAATATGAAAATACAGAAAACCAAATTGCAAGAGCTAGTATGAGATAGTGGATCAAACCAATATCAAAGTATACTAGAAGATAGAAAAGACATAAGATACAATGGTATCCTTTCTTATTGCTTTCACCTGATCCTGGAGAATGAGATGTATATCTGGGAGCTAACGCCCACACTTCTTAATGCTGCTGAGGTTGAGAAACACTAGTGTAAAAACTGTAAAACTCTCTAAAGAGATAGATCCTTTAAAGAGAGAGATCACTCCTACGAACTGTTTTATTCCTCCAATGAATCCTGTTCAGTGGCTTATGTTCCCCAAACTTCTGGCTTCTAGCATCATGTTCAATATCAGAAATTACTCCAGTTCCTCAATTGTTGATATAACTTATCCTATTATGATTCTGAGTTTGTGGCTGAGCCGATGACAGAAGGTGTAGCATCTGAGTATTTGGAAGCTCTTATGATAACTTAAATACGTATACTGGTAATCCTCAACTTACAACCACAATTGAGCTGAAAATTTATGTTGCTAAGTGAAAGGTTTGTTAAGTGAGTTTTGCTCTATTTTACGACTTTTCTTGACGCTGTTGAGTGAATCGTTGCAGTTAAGTTAGTAACGGTTGTTAAATGAATCTGGCTTTCCCATTGAGTTTGCTCGTCATAAATATGAACCAGTTCTCAAGCATCTAAATTTTGATCATGTGACCATGGGGATGCTGCAATGGTCATCAGTGTGACCATTGTGACCGGTGTGAAAAATGGTCAGAAGTCACTTTTTTCAGTGCCGTTGTAACTTTGAACAGTCACTAAATGAACTGTTGTGAATCAAGGACTACCTGTACAAGTGAAAGTTATTACAACAGCAGCAGCAACAACAACAACAACAAGCAGGTGGTATTTAAGTTAGCTGACCTGTAAGATGAATGAATATCTATTCAAAATATGAAACCAAATTGCATAGGTTAGTATGTTGCGAGGATCAAATCAATGTCAAAGAAGCCCAGAAGAAAGCAGACAATGACATAAGGTATGATGCTATTCTTCTTTGTTCCTGGAGTACTGGAGAATCAGTTTTATACCATGCCTTTCAGCTGAATATTCTTAATAAGTGTAGTATCCATTTTTTTCTGATGTGTTCCAGTTCCATACACATATTAAATCTTATAATGTTGGAGCTTGTCTTCTAAATTTATTGATTCAATTCAACTCTGTATTTTCGAATTAGTAGTAAATGCTAAACACTGAAAATTGTAAACTGTGCCATTAATAAAAATAAAACATTAATGCCACAAACCATTAGTATTTGTAGTAAAATGTCAGTGCAATACTAACCGCTTTAATTGCAAACTAGCATATCAGTGAATGGCTATTTTCTTGTTCTCCAACTAAAGAACAGTTAATCAACAAGAAGGAAATGAACAAATGTATTTTTTTTTCTTTTTAACATGAATATAATATCGGGCAACTTGCCGCATAAACAGACTGGGTTTCAAATTCTATGGGGGCAGGGGAAGCAAATTGGAGGTAGCAGATTTTTCATGTATGCTTCAAATCAACAAGGATATTCCATTATGTGCTGAAGAAGGAAATAGTTCTTGTCTCTTATTTGTTGGAAAAACTGAATATCCATATCAACTGTAAAATATCCATGTGTCAGCTTGGAAGCCTTTGGAAGCCTTGGAAGCTTTGGAAGCACCAGAAGCTTCCATGCTGCCACATTCTTGAGCTTGGGAATTTGGGAGTGGAGATTTTATGGAGCGTATGTAGTTAGACATAATAGCATTCTTCTGTAGAATCAAGGTCATGTTATTTCTGCACCTGGATGAAGGGATGTCTCAAGTTGGAACAGATGGTGATTGTGGCATGTGATGGAATTATGGGTGCAGGGGATGGATTTGTAATTTTTAATTATTGGAGGAAAACCCGGAACTTTCTGATTTGGGTTTTCCCAGATGTGCCAGTATGACAGCTCAAATAAAATGGACCTTTGAGAAAATGCCTTTCTCTGAGTTTTGCTATTGGAGTTTATATATGCATATGTAAACAAAATTTGGTTAAAAAAATGTGATTTTCTTGACAACATAGACAATGCAAACATTTTAAAACTATTCTTTTTCTAATCTAAGTTTTTAAGAGCTTTTGGTGGTCTCTTTAAAACAGGGGCCTCCAACCTCTGATCTGTGGCCAGCTACCAGGCTATTTCCTATTTGCAACTGGGCCATATGTATATAGCTCAACCTGTGTGACTGGCAGGCTGGCACGCACATGTGCGCAGTTCAATGTACATAAGTTGAGCTGTGTGTACATCTACATGTGGCCAGGCCCACTGCTTGCACAAATTGAGCTGCACACTCATTTGTGTGTGGGCAGGCCCACTGCCCAGTTCCACTTTTCTCAGCCCCAGTTGGGCTGCCAAGTCACAAAAGTTGGGGACAGCTGCTTTAGAAGACTAAAAATACAAAATGCAAAGTAAGAAAAACAGCTATATTATTTAAAAAGGCATTGTGGAAAGCCTTTTTAGCAATGTTTTCTCAACTTCCCTTCCATTGTTGTAGCAAACTCATGCAAATATTTCTTTTTTCATATGGAAATTGAGGGTTATTATGAGCCATGGTGGCACAGTGGTTAGAATGCAGTACTGCAGGCTTCTTCTGCTGACTGCCGGCTGCCAGCAGTTTGGGTCTCACCGTCTCAAGGTTAACTCAGCCTTCCATTCTTCCCAGGTTGGTAAAATGAGGACCCAGATGGTTGGGAACAATATGCTGACTCTGTAAACCACTTAGAGAGGGCTGTAAAAGCACTGTGAAGCGGTATATAAGTCTAAGTGTTATTGCTATCATTGCTAATATCTACTTAAATTATTTCATTGTTGCTGTTTTGATTGATCTCATAATTCTCTTTCTAAAAATCATATTCCCAATAACTAAATTTCCCTTGTTGTATAGCATGCATATATAAGGGAACCCATGATCCATTCCTGTTTAGATTTGGTCATACTTTCATTACTCCAATTTGATATCATTGGCAAAGCTGCTGTATTCCAGTGTTGTGCCAAGCATGTTTTCCCAGCTGTCAGCAAATAACTTGGTAAATTGTAATTTATATTTTCTGGAATTTTAACTAAAAAATGTGATAATTGTTTTATTTTTAGAATTTTCTTCATATTTGAAATATTTCTTCCCAGTAGGTTTTGATCATTTTATATGACTGTTCACAGATGCCAAAACATTGTGGCATTTCCAACACTTATTCTTATATAACTCAACTATCTTGGTGTTTATTGATAAAGTTACTCCAAGCTACAACTTTTAGGAAAATTGTTATAAATGCTTTATAGTTGGTTAAAAAAAAGGTGAAGCAAATAAGAACTTCTAGAAATGGCCAGCTAATTATACTAAAGATGAACACAGCTGTGATCTTGTATCCAGCAAATCAACTCCAATCTGAATCGCTGGTTTGGTTTCAATCAAACAGTTAATGTGATGCTTCAAATTGTGTTGGATTAATTTGATTCAAAGAAGCAGCATCCATGCATGTACAGAAGCCCTTCTGAATCCAAATGAAATTAGAGATGTTTGAAAGATTTGTTTTGGAAATTCATTTAAATAATCTTCACAGAGAATCTTCAAATCCAGACTCTTGCACAGCCGTAATAGACAGAGATTAAAACAGAGTTCTAGGTATTAACTAATTTGGCACAGATGCCAATGGTTTCTTCCTACATAATGCTTCCGCATCTGCTTTACATATTGCATTTCTTGTGTCTTTTTGGAAAACTTCCTAATAATAATGCTGAATTTCATTCATCTCGTAATTAGTTTGCCTTGCATGCTCTAAATTAAGAGCAAAGAAGAAATATAATATATCACAGCAACTCTACCCTGTTTCTCCAATAAGAATTCGGCCTCTCCCCCAATAGGAAGTCCCAGCATATTTTATAGGCATGAAATGAAATTAAGCCTCTCCCCCCAAATTAAGGCCTATATTAAAACATGCGAAATGGGGGGGAAATGGCGAGGGGGCTTGCTGTTAGGAAGTACTTTTGTTGCACACCCGGATATGGTTCTGCCTGCATTGACCCTGATGCAAAGTGCCACCAACGCCAAGGTCAACATCCAAGCCATCGCCGCCCGCCCTAAGATGCAAGGGGGGGGGGATTAAGTCACCCCCAAAAAGATGGCCAGCCATTTTTTCGGGGCTCAAAAAAAAATAAGACCCAGCCTTATTATATGAGAAACACGGTAGTAATATGTAATCAGCCTTCATGAATGTTTTAAACAAAAGCAAAATTCTTTAAGTTTTTATTCATGTACAACTGATAAAAATGAACTGAAAAATATAGGATGACTGTATGGAGGAAACATAGGAAGAGCAAGGGAATCATAATGTAAATACTATATGGTTTTTAGTTTTGTTATGCTTGAAATGGAAAACAAGAAAGAAAAATGACAAGTATTTGCCATTGGTGTGGAACTAATAACAAATAATATGAAATGTACCAAGCATAAGAAATTGCCTTCCAATACTGGTATGTATGGTGGAAATAATGGGATTGAGAATGTTATGACAATATTAGGTCATGAAAATGAAAAAGATTTTGAGATAGAAAGGGAATGCTGTTTGGTTTGGTAATAAACTAACCAGATTCCCAGTTTTGAAAGTAACTATCTTGTAGATGACCAGGCTGATCTTGAGGGAGGGGAGAGATCTAACAAGAGATCTAACTCCAGCCTACCCTGAATTCCCTTGACTTTTATCTACCACCATTTTGCTTTTACCATTAATAATTCAGATTCTTGTAGAGAGCTTAAGTCTGCAATTAATCTTTATATTCATTTGAACTGCTGGGACTTCCTGAGCATTCCTAAGCATTTTTTCTACAGAGTTTTCTTTAGCAAGATTTTATTGAGATGAATAGAATGGGGTTACAGGAATCCTAGCAACTGAAATATTTTTTCATTTAGAACTTTCTGATTTTCATTCTAAGAGCCTTCCCTATAATCTAACAAGGAAGTAGCACTCTTCCTCAATAACAGAGAAGCTTGCAGTTGGTTTTTAATGTAGTATATGGTTCCCTGAATTGTTAGCAGTCTAGAAACCAACTATGACAAAAGCTTTTGCAAAGTTTTAAAAAGTGTACCAGGAGTTTTGCAACCCCCAGTCATTTTTCAAAGTAGTCAATGCATCTGATTTTTTTAAAAATAAAATCCTATAGAATAAATAAGTCATACCTCTCTATGCAGATGGTTTATGCCAATATTCAACTCCCTCTAGTCCACTTGCAGGGGTAAATATTTGCTTTTTTCAGAGAAAGTGTGTATTACTGCTCATTTTCATTTCTAATTTGGTACTAAATGAAAAAAGCAATCTATTTATCAAGATTCTTCAGTCAGAGAGTGCAAGAACTTATTAAAAATGTATATAACTCTTTCAGGTGTTAAGTTGTGGAGAAATTGAAGTGTTCTGGCAAGAAAATATTAGAATTGATTGGAAAGTGGTGAAGTCTTTATGTGTTCATGCTGGGAACCTGCATCTCTAATGTGGATCCCTAAGGTGAATCAATATAGACATCTAAAGATGGCCCTTGTATACAATGAAAGGCCATCAAACAACTTCAATGAAAGGTAGAACATAATTCTTCTTCCAATAAAAGTCATCATGTTTATTGCAAAATTCAACCCAGGGAAGGCATTATTTGATAATTGTAGCTGTTTAAATCATTCCTCCTTTATTTGAAACAATGATATTCATGAAAACAAAAAAAGAATCAACAAGCTAATTACGTATTTAAAAGAACATATGAAAGTAATTTCATTGATATGCAAGTGACGTTTGGCATTCTGACACCTGCTGTGGGGCAGAGGACACAAATCAAGTAGTTAAACACAGATGCAGAATGTGACAAGGAAGAAGCAGACAATCTACCTGTATCTAATTTTGTATTACTGATTACTTTTCTGTTAAAAAAAAATACAGGAGGAAAACTGCTTTTAATGAAGGGATCCCTATTAAAATGTATGAAGTATCCCTTAATATTGAATGGGAAGGAAGGGGTAGTAGCTCAACTTCACCAAAACCGTGGTTGTAAGTTTTGAGTCTCCAAAATCTGGGTGTTGCAGACTTTCCATATTTGGTTCTGGAGGTCGTGGCACTATTTCTTCCAGATTTAGTGTGTAATCTGGAGTTTTTTATGGCTTTACAGATCCTTCTCAAAGAGCAGGGGGGGTACCTTTTGCATCAATTGCACCCATTCTTGGGGGTGCATATTCATGGTCTGATGTGAGGGACACCACCGCCAATCCCCCATCATACAACCCATTACCCAAGCCATTAAAACACGAGAGGCTAATGGAAAAAAGATCACTACAAAAGAAATGACTCAGGAGATTACAGCACAAGATCTAGGATATCTCCACAACAAAACTCACAAGGCCATCACACAGCCCATTATACCAACATCAACTCCATCAACCAATCAAGAGGCAGCAGCGCAGCCAACCAGCCCAGCACACCAGCCCCTACCACCAGTATTTATAGAGAGACGGCAGCTCCGATCACACACTGCTTGCACTGGCACGAAGCCGAAAGCATCAGCCTGAGGATGGTGAGTGGGACCTCGCTGAAATGTCACCAAGATACTCTTAATCTTACATGGGAAAAGACCCGAACACACCTAGACCTATATATATATATTGAATTTGTTTATTGCTACATGATCTCTGTCTCTGTCTCTCTCTCTTCCTCCTTCTGTCTTTCTCTTATTTGTATTTTATGCTCTACACCACTCAGAATCACATTGTTTGAGTTGGACAGCCTTATAAATCCTAAACATAAATAAAAAAAAAATTACAGCAACCTTTTTTTTGTGTGAACATCCCAATGAAGCTGAGTAATGCATCACCATCTGTGGGTTTCATAAAGACTATGTGGGTGACACAATAAATCAATTCCTGAGCACTGCTTTAAAATCAAAACAGAAAATTAGTGTCCATGCATTCTCAATGCAGGTAGGAAACTTGACATTATGAAAACAGGGCAGCATTATTGGTGAGCATGGAAGTGAAAAAAAAAGAAACAAAAAGAAAAAAAGAAAATGGACATTTTTTTCTGGGCAACTGTCCTGTAGAAAACAATAATTATATCAAGCGGCAATAAGGAACACAGTGGTGAGGACAAGATTCCACTGTGTATGTCAAACATCAGAAGCTACAATAGTAATATCCTTAGCTGACAGAAGCAGGAATGAGACTGAGTAAAAGGAGAATGTTCCAAAACTGTCACAGTCAATATAGAGAACAGAAGAAGCAGAAACAAATGACTCTAACAACTGCCTAATCTACCCTGCTGTCTTTCCAAATATCTATTCTTAGCCCATTTCTGACCCAGCTTTCACTTGTTAAGACAGACTAAGGGCCCTCAACTTTTTACTTTGCTATCATTCCAGCCTTTGTTCTTGTATTTGTCAACTGATTGAATATGGGCCATCAGATTGGTAATGGTGTCAAATTTCCAACTGATGAACCCACCCAAGAAAGCACAATTGAATCAATTCAATCTCTTTAGGCAAAGCTTTATTGGGGATATCATTTTGGCACAGATTAAGGCAAAACTAGTTCTAGCTATTTCCCACGCAATCCCGTATAATTAAAGTATGAAATTCTCCCTCCCCATCTTGGTGTAGGTCACATTGTCCAATTAAATGCATTCAAGGTGTTCTGAGAAAATCCTTCTGAGGATCTTAGCCCCCTGCTGAAGTGTCCTTGAGGTAAAAGTGTAGACTATTTCTCCTCTTCCACATGTTTTTGGTCTTTGATTTACAGCATGGTGGCTGGTAATTTGGGGTGACCCAAGAAAGTCCAGATGTCTTTTGGAAAAAGCACCTTGGGATAACCATGACTTGATGATTGAGAATTTCCATAGACATCCCACTTTTTATATAACAGTCAAGATCGTTATAGTAAGTAAAATACACATGGTAAAACAGAAGACCAAAGGAATAAAAGCAATGAAATTTAAATCAAGGCAACAGTGTAATCAATATCATTTAAATATTTAATTTTAAATAAAACACATAGGAACAGTAGTTTAATTGAAAACTGTAGTCTAATTTTCCTTATGAAACTAAAGTGTTCAGGAAGATGTCATCAAGTTCAGTATTAGGTGCTTTTCTTTTCAACATTTTTCTTAATGTTTTGGATGAAAATAAGAGTACTTATTAAATTTGCAGTCGGTGCAATATTTGAGAAGATAGCTTGTATACTAAAAGAAAAAAACTGAATTTTTTAAAAATGATATAGAGTAGAGAAACAGGCTTAAAATAACACAGTGAAGTTTAAAAGAACCAAATGCAATATTCTTCTCCAGGGAAACAAACAAACAAAAAATCAAATGTTCTTATAGGATGGGAACATATTGGTTGGTATTTGTGCTTGTGAAAAACTTCCTGGAATAACAAGAACTGGACACTATTGGATTGCAAACTGGATATGAGTTAGCAGTGTGACAGACCATCAACTATTTAAAGAGCTGTTTGGCTGCTTCAACAGAAATGTAGTCTCTACAACAGGGGTGTCAAACTCAGTGCCCGCGGGCTGTTTAGATCTGGCCCGTGGGGCTGCCCTGGAAACAAGATGGGCCCACAGTGCCTCTTCCAGCAAAAAAGGAGCTCATGAGGGCCACATGCGGTCCTTCCAAGCTTAGTTTTCATTGGCAGAGTGATGCAGGAGGCTGTTGCAGTCGAAAACGAAGCTTGGGAGCCCATTTTTGCTGTCGGAGCACTCAGGCCACCACAAGCACTCCCCCAACATGAGTGATGTCATGCTGGCCATGGTCACCCTGGCCATGCCCCCCGCTGCCCCCCCCCCAAGATCAAACACAATGTGTTTGATGTGGCCCTCAATGAAATTGAGTTTGACGCCTCTCCTCTACAACATGGGAAGTAAACGTTCCATTTTAGTTTGCAAGTATTTGTATAATATCCAGTTTGGGGCACTGAACTCTAAAGAAGGGTTCAGAAAAACTTGAATAGCTCAGAGAGCAAGACAGAAGGAAACTAGAAGTGAAATGAGACTGAAAAAGAAGAGATGACTTAATTTCAGAAGAGATGACTTAATTTAGAACAAAGGGAGACACGGAGACTCTTTTCAGCTATTTGAAAGGTGTTGCTCAGAAGACATCAAGACTTTCTCTATCAATCCAGAGTACATGGCATGGAATAATAGATTTATCTTACAGAAAGACCGGTTCTGATTGAATATTAGAAAGCAAGTTTCCTAACAGGGTGAAAAGTCCAATAGAGAACCAATTATTCACTGTGGCAACTCGAAAACAGCATAGGAATGCTTTACGAATAGGGTCTGACCATCTGGTGACAGGAGGGTAGCTGCAGACTGAGGATAGCAAGGTGGGAGTTAGCTTGCTGTCAGGGTTCCGGTGATTGCCCTAATTAAATCATGAGCCTCAGCCAAGCTTCAAAAGAATCCAAAAGATTTATTAGGAGCAACATGTCAGCATTATCCTAGTTGAAGCCAACTCTGACACAAGTGATTTACAGTCACCTGTGACCCTGTTTTCCCCTTCCTCCCTGGGTATGTCATCAATCAGATTCTCTAACAAAGCACATTCATGGGCTGGGTGTCATCAAACACATTCTCCAATGAAGGATTTTTGAGGGCAGAAGATCTGGCAGCCTAGCTACTATCTTTGTAAAATAAGCATGGAATGTACTTCTGGTTTTTCCCTCCCCTGCTTATGCCAATTTGAAAACAGGCATAGGAATGCTTTACGAGTTGACACAGTGAATATATTTATGCAGAGACTAGACAACTATTTTCAAGGATACTTTATGTATACTTTATACTGTATTGAGCAGGAGTGACTCTTAATAGCCTTTTTCAATTCTAGGGTTCCATAAATACATTCACTTTAAGCAAAAGCATTTGATTATCAAGCAATGCAGCAGCTTTATAGGATTACTGAAAAGGCTTGTAAATAACTATGCAAACTGAATAAATACACCAGTTGATCTATAAAGTGTTAGTATAATGTAAATAGTTAAGCAGTTCAATGTTGGAGAAAGTGTTTTTTAATCAATCAATCAATCAAGTGCATGTCAATAGAATAAGGTGGACACAATAAATTAATAAAGTCCAGCCACAATGCATGTTAACTAATTGAAAAGGAAAAATGTATTTAAAAAAATTAACTTTGCCTTTTAATTTTTTGACAAAACTCAATATTTGATTTGTACATCACAGACTATCAGGAAAAGGAAAAAGGTGTATTTATATTTCTGATCTATTTTACATGATTAAAACTGTGATATAGTTCAGGTTATTTAGTGGACAACTAAATTACAGTTCAATGGCAGCACTGAATTAAATCGATGTTTGTTTAACCAGATCTGTGGGCTTCTTTTGAAGCTTAAAGCTGGAATTTAAAAACATTTATTTTCTTCTGTTTAGAGCTGGCGACGTATTTTTTCCCCGCCTTCATAGCAGTTTGACACAAAAATTTGGAAGTGTCATAAGAGATACACTTTCTCTTTTGTTGCTATGGCTACTACTATAGTAGAATATGTAAGTACACATGTTTAATTAAACTAAGGGTATAAGCCAATATATCCCGTTCTACTTTTGTGTGAAGACAGAATATATTCAAGTTCTTTACAGGAATAAAATATACAATTCAGATGGAGTTCTAATTAGCAATTTACATTATCAAACAGTATATTTTTCAGAATCATTTGTATGCATTGGGCCTTGTTGACTCAATTTCGTAGAAGCTTCTTAGAACTGTTAATAGGCAGTAGTACAAATGTTGCATATTTTGGGGAAAGAATATATTGGTTTCTGGCTAGTGATATTTCACAAGGTTACTCCTTATGAAAGATCGTGGGAAATTTCATAACATGTGAGCAATGACAACATTACTTTTATTTTTCTTTTGCTCATCAATATTCCAGAAATTTCAGGCGACAAAGCTGGAATTAATTAGGATATATATGTATTCAACAAAATTGCATCTTCTTAAAAAACCCATTTAAGAAATCAAGGTGTTCTTTTGGGTATAGTTTTTTTTTCTGTCTACACTTACCCATTTGCATATAAATGCACTTTTGCATATGTTCTTGTGCAATACTTACTTACTTGCTGTTAGTTTGGGTATTAGCTGTGCTAAGGATTAGTATTAGTATTAGCTCCACCTTTATTTTAAGGTTACATCAACACAATACAGAATAACAGAGTTGTAAGGAACCCTGAATACTTCTAGTCCAATCCCTGCTCAAGCATGACACCCTACACCAAGGGTGCCAAAGTCAAGACCCATAGGCCGAATCCAGCCTGGGATGTAGTCAGATCTGGCCCACAGGGCCATTCTGGTCTACCCAATGCGAAGAGGAAAGGTCAGGTGAACCTGGCTTCGGCCTACTCAATGCGAAGAGGAAACATGCCAGCAGTTTTGGGATTGATGACAAACTAGCCACGCCCACCCAGTTGGCCATGCTCACCCAGTCAGCCACGCCCCCCCCCCAATCAGCCATGCCCACTCAGCCTCCCCCAAGGTCAACCACAGCCCTCAGGAGGCCCTCAATGAAATTGAGTTTGACATTCCTGCCCTATACAATTCTGGACTGCCCACACTATTCTTTAAAATGTGCAGTGATGGTGTACCCACAACTTGGGGGCAAGCCATTCCACTGATGAATTGTTTTCACTGACAGGAAATTGCAAGATTAAAACTATTTTTTCACTTCCTTTCCTTATCTTTTGCATGGAGTCTTTGGCTCTCCTTTTTTATTTTTTTATTTTTATTTATTTATTTATTTTTGTCAATTGCTTACAAGATAATAGGCATAAGTATAAACATAGTTATGAGTACATGAAATGGATACATATAAGAGAAATTAAGAAACAATGGTAGGCACGTTGGTGCGCTTATGCATGACCCCTACAGGCCTCTTATGAAGGGGGTGAGGTCAATAGTAGACAGTCTAAGGTTAAAGTTTTGGGGGTTTGGGGAAGAAACCACAGAGTTAGGTAGAGTATTCCAGACATTGACCACTCTGTTGCTGAAGTCGTATTTCCTGCAATCAAGTTTGGTGCGGTTAACCTTGAGTTTGTATCTATTGTTTGCTCTTGTGTTGTTATGGTTGAAGCTGAAGTATTCATTGACAGTTAGGACATTGCAATGTATGATTTTATATACTATACTTAGATCGGATCGAAGGCGGCATAGTTCTAGGTTGTCTAGGTCTAAAATTTCAAATCTGCTAAGCATAAGGTATTCTGCTACGAGTAGAGGAGTGGAGAACTCTTCTTGTGAAATATTTCTGGACTTTCTCAACTGTATTAATATCCAATATGTAGTGCCGGTTCCAGACTGATGAGCTGTATTCAAGTATTGGTTTAGCAAATGTTTTGTATGTTCTAGTTAGTAGTGTGATATTACCGGAGAAAAAGCTACGCAGGATTAGGTTAACAACTCTTAATGCCTTTTTGGCTATGTAGTTGCAGTGGGCTCTAGCACTTAGATAATTAGAGATGAGTACTCCAAGATCCTTGACATAGTGGGGGTCATTAACAAGGTCTTGTCTATTCAGCTTGTATTTTATTTTCTGATTTATTTAATGGAGTTTTGGAATGACAGAAAGAAAGTAGTGAGAGAAATACAATTTACTTTGCTACATGTTTCGGAACAACACATTCCCTCATGAGAATTTCATTCACATTTTTTCTCCTTTGGAATCATTTCTAAATTAAATTCTTTTTCAGCTAATTGAAAAAAACTGTCAGGAAAAAAAAAGGAAATAAAATTTCTCTTCCCGGACTAATCCCAAATAATTTCTTTCTGTACTTATTGGCTATAATATATTTCTTCCTTTAAGCTTTTCGTTGTTGTTTTTTTCATCTTGCATTAAACCCCATTTTAGATATTTTCTTTACTCTTCAAATCATGATTAATTTCCCACAGGGTCTTGTGTTACTTAATACAAAAGCTAACTAATGTGGGTGTATTGTAATCCATTTTTTTAAAAGTTTCTATTCCTTCCACTCTGGGTACAAAAGATAGAATTGTTCTCCCTGTCAACAAAGTCTTGAAATGGAAAATTAATAACCATCTTTTGACCTGGTACTCAAATTGTTTTTGCTCTTTCTAATTTCCTGGCAAAGCACACCATATGGTTTTGCAAGGTGACATTTTCAGAAGCTTCGTGCAGATTGATAGGCTAAACTGCTGAGAAACTGAGAGAATTTCTTATAAAGAATGACCTTCATCCATTATATATTCAGACCTCATGATGCTATAACTGCTAAGAAAAGAAAAGAGGGGGAAAAAAGCTTCTTACAAATAAGTAGCCACAAGAAAAGACTCATGCAGGATACAGATCTCACAAAAAACAGGAAACAAAGCAATATGATCTGCAAAGCCAAGATAATGCTTGGCCAAAAAAGTCTGGTTTCAATGTTTTCAGTGCAGACTGCATACAGAAGAATGCAATGTATAAAAGTATTCTTAAAAACTTGTGAAACTTAATCTAAAACATTGAAGTTTACTGCAATAAGATGGGAATTAGAGGGTCAAAAAATGACTGGTGTGATGATTATCATCACACAACATAGGAGAACAAACCCATTAGGACTAGATTCAGCAGCCCATCTGCATTTAAAAGACATAGGCCACTCTTTTGAAGACAACAAAATCCATGTTTTGGACAGACAGGATTGCAGGTTTGAAAGAGGGGTTAAAGAGGCCATCTCTGTTGAGCTCACTCTCAACCGAGTGGGAAGGATATGACATCATCTATCTCCAGTCTACAACACAGTTCTTTTAACAGTTTCAAGAAGGCTCCACACCCATTTGCACCACTCAGGTGACCCTGATGACACAGATAAACCTCCAGGTGTCCTTAACAACCTGCTAAAAGAATGCAAATGACCAGTTGTCTGCAAGGAATATAAATCCTTTCATTCCCCACCATCCAGTCAAACTGAACAAGCTTCTTGGATGAGAAGTGAAACATTTTCAAATAAAAACCAGAAAGTCCAGTTGCCTCTTGAAAAAAGTACCCTTGGGACATGCCAAGGCAAAGTATCACATGGCCAATTTTTTTTTTTTTAAAAAAAACAACAACAACTAGCATGCAAAGACGATAACAAGAAGAATTGGCAATGGCTAAGAGCAGGAAAATGGAACTAAAAGGCAGAGGGACTGGCTGCATAAAACCAAGCCTTAAAAACAAATTCATATAAAGCCAGAATTGAAAAGACGGCAAAGAAGCTGAAAAAACAATGGATCACCAAATTAGCTGTGGTAAGCAATTCATACAGACTGGTTACGAACAACAGCATGACAAAGCAACAACAATGATGCATTGCTTTTTTGGAATGAATAACCACTTGCCTGCAAGAAGAACTGGTAGGGTCACAAAATAGTCGAAGTAATATCCAAAGAAAGCAGAAGCAGTATTCTCAGTTCCATAATTGGGTAGATCAGGTTGCCCTGATAGACCGGTCTCACCGGAAAAAATACTTAGTCAAAGTAATAGAAAGTGAAGAAGCTAAAGTGCTATGGGACTTTATAATTCAAACAGATATGCATCTGCCACACAACACCACAAGAATTAAGAATTGTCAATAAGAAAAAGAAAGAAGACTGGATAATGGATATTGAAGCACCTGGGAATAGCAGAACAGAAGAGAAAGAACTGGAGAAAATCACAATAACCTGCAGCAAATAGAAGTAGAATAACTGACAAAAGAAACCAAAGATAATACTAATAATAATATATGCCCTTATTTCAATCTCAAAACATTTGGATCACCAAATCAACACCATTGGCATTGATAAAAATCCTGACTTGTCAAATGTAAAAGGCAGTTTAACTTGGAACACTTTACAACTGGTGTCCATTTCTTTAATATTTTTTTTTTAAAAAAAACACCTATTTGTCTATCCCAGATCCTTGGAAAGAACTTGAAGGTGGAGAAAAATGCCAAATCCAGCCTAAATACCTGTGCAATGAACCATAATAATAATAAAAATATTTTTTTAAAAAAAAACAACTATCAATCATAGTTGATTTTGAAAAAGCTATAGCTCAGTAAATCTAAGGCATGCTTTCTTCCTTCACTGTCTTTCTAACCTAAGGATATTCAGAATATGCACATTTTATTGAAAATATATTTAAGAGTTACCATCCAAGGCAACAGATACAGATACAATAGATACAAACTCAAGGTTAATCGCACCAAACTTGATTTCAGGAAATACGACTTCAGCAACAGAGTGGTCAAGGTCTGGAATACTCTACCTGACTCTGAGGTTTTTTTCCCCAAACCCTAAAAGCTTTAACCTTAGACTGTCTACTATTAACCTCCACCCCTTTGTGGCAGCCTCTCAAATACTGGGATTTCTTATCTCCCCCAGTCCTTCTTTTCTCTAGGCTAGTCAAACCCAAATCCTGAAACCATTCTTCATATGTTTTAATCTCCAGGCCTTTAATCACTTTTTCCAAAGTCTCAACATCTTTTTTATAATGTGGTGACCAAAACTGGATCCAGTATTCCAGGTGTGATCTTACTAAGGCTTTATAAAGCAGTACTAATACTTTACATAATTTTGATTCTATGCTTCTGTTATACACTCAAGGGTTGTATTAGTTTTTTCAGCTGCCGCCACACGCTGCTAACTCATGTCACCTGACCAACCTCAGAATAGCCCAGGAATTCTACAACATCATCAGAGCTAGTGAATGCCCCCTGCTCATATCCAGAGGAACGTGAAAACACTTAACCCTCTCTGCTGCACCAACTGGGCTTGCTCTTGGGATGCTGATATTATCCTTTTGGTGGTACAGAAAATAAAGGCCAGTTTGGCATAGTGGTTAAGGTGGTAGCCCAGAAACCAGGAGACTATGAGTTCTAGTCCCATTTTAGGCACTAAAGCCAGTTGAGTGATCTTGGGCCTGTCACTCTCTCTCATCCCACTTCATCTCACAAGCAGAGGTGGTATTCAGCAGGTTCTGACCAGTTCTGGAGAACCAGTAGCAGAAATTTTGAGTAGTTTGGAGAACCGGCAAATACCACCTCTGACTGGAGATTTTACAGTATCCTTCCCCTGCCACGTCCACCAAGCTACGCCCACAGAACCGGTAGTAAAATAATTTGAATCCCACTACTGCTCACAAGGTTGTTATTTTGAGGAAAATAAGGGGAGGAAGTTATGTATGTTTGCCACCTTTTATTTATAAAAATAATAGAGATACAAATCTATTAAATAAAATAAAATATCATCCAAAGAATGAAGGGAGAACAAAACTTAAATTTCAAACTACCCCCTCCTCTACCTTTCCTCAACTATATTTTTATTTACCTCTTCATAGGTTGCTCGGGATTTCTTCCACCTGTCTAGACCATCAGTCACTTCATTAGTCACAAAGCTGTTTGCCTTCCAATATGCTTCTTGCTGGGACAAATAATTTCTCCACAGAAATTTACATCAGAGCAAATGAAAGCATCAATAAAGTAAACACAAAGCCTGTGATATAAAGCTGGCAAAAAGCTTCTGTTTCTGTTATGTTTCTTCTTCTTTCCCCCGCCCCCTTTTATGTGTATGTGTGTGTGTGTGTGTGTGTGTGTGTGTGAATACATCTGTAGTTAAATTCAAAGGAGTGAGATAGATATGTATGTATGTATGTATGTATGTATGTATGTATGTATGTATGTATGTATGTATGTATGTATACTGTGTTTCTCACAAAATAAAGCCGGGCCTTATTTTTTTTGACCCCCGAAAAAACGGCTAGGCCGTCTTTTTGGGGCTGACTTAATTCCCCCCCATGCATCCTCGGGCGGGCGGGCAGTGACGGCTTGGATGTTGACCTCGGCGTTGGTGGGGCACTTCGTATCAGGAGACCTTCCGCCACCATTGCTTTCCCTTCTCCCTTGCTGCCGCAGCATTTAGAGCAATGCCATGGCATTTGGCGCACCCACGTGCAGCCAGCCAGGGCTCCTCCCTGCAAACGGAGCCCGGTGGAGACACTCGGCTTCAAGCAGTCCTGTCACCGCCTTCCCTTTGCCTTTGAAGGCAAAGCCAATTATTTTAAAAACGACTCCCTACTACCAGTACGACAAAACCTCTCCTGCCCGAGAGGGCAGCCCAACCCCACGTGGGGAGGCGAATCTCCCGGGGCTGCAGTGCAGGATTGGCCCACCTCAGGAGAAGCGCCCAGTCGCCATCCCTGCCTGGCGCCGGGCAGAGCACGAAGAGCTTTGCCTGGGGCGCCCAGCGCAGCTGACAGGCGGGCCCTCCTTCCCGGCAGCAGAGCGCTCACCAAGGCAGTGAGTGCCTCCCTGCCGGACCCTCCACTCATCCTGCCAGGGCCGCGCGAGGGCTGTGCGGGCTGGGCAGAGCCAGGAAAGCAAGCCACGGGTGCGCGCCCACCTACCAAGCAAAAGAGCTAGGCCGACCTGAGCTTGGCTGCCTTCCCAAGTCCCTCCAGCGCAAACCTGAAGGGGCCACTGGGAGAGGCTACCCGAGGCAGTGATAGCGGCCACCCGTCCGCGGACAGGGAGGTGAGGTGATGGCAGCGCTGCTTCCCTGGCCAGCGGAGAGAGCCCAAAGCCGCCCGTTCTTTCCACCCCTCACCCAGTCCATCCCCATCCCCACGCATCTCCAAATGTGCCAGCAGCTCAGGCTGAGGCGCTGACTCGGCGGGGCTCAGCTTGGAGGAGGACACAGCGCAGGCCGTCGCCTTGCCTCCCTGTCCTCGGATGGGTGGGCGCTATCACTGCCTTGGGTGGCCTCTCCCGGTGGCCCCTTCTTGGTCTTGGTGTGTTCAGGTCTTTTCCCATGGAGAGTATCTTGGTGACGTTTCAACGAGGTCCCACTCGCCATCTTCAGGCTTGTGCTTTTGGCTTCGTGCTTGTGCGAGCAAAGCATGATCGGGAAATCTTACACGGGAAAAGACCCGAACATGCCAAGACCTGCATACCTGTACCCATGAAAATCTACACAACACACACACACACACACATATATCTGATAGGAATACATATATACACCAGAGATTTAGGACAACTGTTCAACCTTGTAAGATCAATAGGACTATAAAGTGAAGATTTTTCATGGCTTCCTTTTAAATGCATTTTAGAAATGGGAACTGAGTAAGTGCAAATATTCAAATGAACTTAGTGTGGAGGAAAAGGTAAGGTTATATATTATCATTCTGTCATCATAGTATTCTGAAAATAAAAAAGAATTAAAGACAGAATCCTTATCAATTGAATTAAGTTCCCTATATACCTGACAGAAATTCCCAGTTTCTTAACACCCTGGAATCGTAACTGATCAAAATAAATTGGTATGCAGAACTTGAGATGAAGTCTAAATTAGATTATATTACCTATGTCTAAAAATGAATGCAAGTTATGAAAGGGAACATAATTAATTCTCTTTACATACTTTCTTTTTCATTCATGAAAACTGGGAAAAAAATAAAACTGGAATAATTATTATGCATTTTTTCTGAACATACAGGATATGCAATGTCTTGAATGAATTAAATTCACAAGCAATGACTGTGGGACAGTGGGGACAATTAACTCTATTGAGAAATTCAAGAATTCAGATGCAACCCCTTTTTGCTTCCATTTTTTTTTAGTTCTGAAACAAAATACGTTATATTTCATTTTCATACTATCCCATCTAAATTCATTCAACGCCAGCATGAGACAGCACTATGAAATACACCTTCCTTGATCAAAATTTATATTCCCAACAAGCAAAAAGGAAATTAAAATGGAATAATTATTCACCTAAACATTTCACATCTTTACATGCTCTTCTTTAATCAATTTTTCATGAAGGCTTATATCAAATTGTCCTCTAGTTAAGAGCTGAGATTTTCTGATTGAAGCTGTCACTTCTGTGTGTGTGTTTGTGTTTTTGTCTGTGTCTGTATGTAGGGGAGAGAGAGAGAGAGAGAGAGATTGTGTGTATCACACATTGATTTCCTTCTGAGTGCCCTTTCCTGTAGAGATCTTTTGTTGTTTGTTGTGGGATGAAGGTGTGATCTTCTTGGTAATTCATTGATTAGGGTATTGTTTTCTGCATGATCATTTGTATGCTTGATTATTTATCTCCTTAGGTTTTTTTTGACTAGGATATTGTTTTCTCCTTGATTGAAATAAATACCCTAATCAAGGAACTACCATGGAGAAGACTACACACCCAACAGAACTGCTAGGACAAGCTACTGTACAGTATATAAACAAGGACCACACTCTCTAGCACTGATAATGTCACCTAGTTGGGAAATGAAATGTCTGCAAGCGAACAGCCAAGCTCAGAGAGTTCCAACAACTCCACAGTTAAACCCTGAGCTACATATATTCTCTTCTATTGATGTGCTGTATGTTGCGCAGAGTCTTTATGATATCAGGTAGTCTTGTAGATTTGATAATAAATAATCGAAGTGACAATACTATGTATTGTCAACAACTGATATAAAATCTCTTAGGAAGCTTTATAAGTGGGGCACAGTTTTTAAATATCACTTCCTTCACTATGATGGTAATATATAGCTGGCCTTTTCCAGTCTCAGAACCAAAGCAGGGGATAGTCTGTAGAGATTCTCAGTCATCCAGGTCATGGTTGTCCGAAACCAAAGCACCTTTGGGCCAACTATGACCTGGATGACTAGAATCTCTACAGACTTCTAGCTATACAATTTGGGATGAAAGCTTGAATACTTGATATTTGATATACCAATACTTGAATACAGCTCATCAGTCTGGAACCCACATTATGTATCTGATATTAACACAGTTGAGAAAGTCCAGAAATATTTCACAAGAAGAGTTCTCCACTCCTCTACTCATTGCAGAATACCTTCTGCCACCAGACTTGAAATTCTAGACCTAGAAAACCTAGAACTACGCCGCCTTCGGTCCAATCTAAGTATAGTATATAAAATCATACATCGCAATGTCCTACCTGTCAATGAATACTTCAGCTTCAACCATAACAATAAAAGAGCACACAACAGATACAAACTCAAGATAAACCGCACCAAACTTGATTGCAGGAAATACGACTTCAGCAACAGAGTGGTCAATGTCTGGAATACTCTACCTAGACTCTGTGGTTTCTTCCCCAAACCCCAAAAACTTTAATCTTAGACTGTCTACTATTGACCTCACCCCTTTCCTAAGAGGTCTGTACGGGTCATGCATAAGCGCACCAACGTGCCTACCATCCCTGTCCTATTGTTTCATTTTATTTTTCTTATATGTATCCATTTCATGTATTTATAACCATGTTTATACTTACACCTGTTATCTTATAATCGCTCAACAAAATAAATAGATAGATGATAGATGATAGATGATAGATGATAGATAGATAGATAGATAGATAGATAGATAGATAGATAGATAGATAAAGGCCCTTTGAATGGTGTGGGAGTAGGATGGATTTCGAGAGGAAAGAAAAAAACTGCAGACTACAGGAACCAGGAGCGCCACTCAGGTGACCCTGAGGACACAGATAAATCTCCAAGTGCTTCAATGACCCCCTAAAAGGATGCAAATGACCAGCTGTCTGCAAGGAATATAAATCCTTCCATTCCCCACAATCCTGATAGAGCTGAAGAAGCTTCTTGGATGAGAAACTAAACGTCTTCAAAGAAAAAGCAAGAAAGTCCAGTTACTTTTGGGACAAAGCAGGGATAAGTTTGGTTATGAGTTGGATGAGAAACTTTCCAGGATTAGGAAGTCAGGACAATTTCAGGAGAGCCAGGGACGAAGCATATCTATATTGTCACTAAGAAAACTGCTGTACAAAGTTGAGCTTAAGCTATTGAAAACAACTTGCTCAGGCTGTTTGCTTTCATTTGCACACTGTCAATTGTAGCGCAAATGGAAATGGTGTGTTTGTTTTCTTTTATATGTTTTTTTAATCTCTTCTGAAGATTATTTTTCCTTCTTCAGGCGTAAAGAAGTATTAATCATAGAATTGGAATAATAAGCCGAGAATTATTTATTTTGAAAGTCTGCATATCTGAACTGGGAGGATAGGCTCCTTGAAAATCTGCTTCAAATGACTGAGAAGCAAGAATCTTGTAAAGCACTTTGGAAGAAATAGCAGGACAGCTGAAAAAATTTAGATTTTGTCATCTTGAGGATGGAAGTTTTTTTTTAGGGTGAACTCACTATTCTCTTTGCTTGGAGAAGAATGTCATTGTCAGCCTCAAGATATCTTCACCCCTCTCTATTCTTTATTTGCTGCTATCTATTCTTTATTTGCTGTTATGCCATTTTCTCTTCGGCTGCCATGAAACGGTGGGAGGGGGGAATCTTGGAAGGGAAGAAGGCAGGAGGTGTTTTGCATTCCTTTGCTGGGTTAAGAAGGGGAGGGGATTCTTTTCTTTAACTTTCCATTTCTTCGCTAGCCTCTGTCCTTTTCTGCGCAACTGCGAACTTTTATCAAAATATGTCAAGGTCACTGACAGTAGCCTCATCATCACCTGGAGATGACCACATGATCCTATTCAGAAGTTTTAATTGGAAGAATCATTTGATCTTTGGAGGGGGAGCAATTCTATCCTTTTGTATATGTGTTTTGCCCGCCAGTTTTTTAGTTTCGAATTGATTCTGTTGCTACCACATCATCTTCCAGTAAAAGAATAATTCTGCTCTACACCATGGAGTCTGAGTATTTCTTTCTTGGGATTTAGAGGGAGCACAGTCTGACAGTCATAATTTTATAGAAAACAGCAATATATATTAAAAGAACAGATAAATAAATAACATGCTCATCTGCATCTGCATACAAATCTTGCTGGCCAACCCTCAGCTATCAATTTAAAAAAATGAGAAAAGAAAATCCATTCTGGATCCAATCCTTCATGACAGTTGTTGCTGCTTTCTTTTTATGGGAATCATTACAAGGCAATGAATATAAGACCTCAACTTTCCTGGACTACCAATGCATTTTTCATCGTATGAAAATTAAATTAGTTTTTCCCCCTTTATTTATCATGGAAAGTTCTCAGGAGCCATTCACTTATCTCCCATTGTTCTCAAGACAGACTATAGCTAATGGCTTTCTAGATTGGCATGACATTTATCTTTCCTTCCAGCATAAGACAAGGGAATGGAAGAAAAAGTTCAAGAAAAGAAAGCAGTTAAAAAACAGAAGGAAAGTAGTCTGCTGGATTCAGATGAATGTGCAATAAGCACTGCTTTAGCTTGAGATTTTTGAGAATCAGGTAACTATATAAATGTATCATGAATGGAATGAAATGGAATGGAATAGAACAGAACAGAACAGAACAGAATAGAATAGAATTCTTTATTGGCCAAGTGGGATTGGACACACAAGGAATTTGTCTTTGGTGCATAAACTCTCACTGTACATAAAAGATATAAGTGATAAATCATGATCATAGTCACTATAAATATAATCATAAAATACACCACAGCGATAGTCATAGGATACTAAATAAGCAATCAACAAAAATCATACTAGGAAACTAAATAAAACAATATAAACCCTAAAGCTACAAGCAACAAAGTTATAGTCATAAGTAGAAAAGGAAATAGGTCATAGGAAGGATGAGGAGAAGAAGAATAGTAATATAGTCTTAGTAAATAGTTTGACAGCATTGTGGGAATTAGTTGTTTACAGAGTGGTTGTTTAGCAGAGTAAGTGTGGGAAGTGTTCATCTCACTTTTTTCAGTGCTGTTGTAACTTTGAGCGGTCACTAAATGAACTATTGTAATTTGTTTTATTTATATAACATGTAAAAATTGAATTTCAATCAAAGAGTGTGTTATCTGGGTATAATGCTTACTTTTTTTGAGATCTGACAAATGTGTTTCATGTAATTTTTTTCTTCTTATCCTTGGACTGGTCCACTCTTTTCTTCTCTTCAAGAAAGAAGAAAAATTGCTTCTTGCTCAGGGCATTGTAAAGCCTGAGAATACTAACAGAGGCAGTCTTGGCTAGAGTGGAGAGTCCTACCGTTTATTTGTTTCCCAAAGCTTGGATTTATTGCCTTTCATGTTCCAGTTGAGGAGTTCAAGTCCCTAGGTTTATTATATGTCAGAGTATATTCATGAATTGGAATAGAGCATGGTAACAAGGTCAGCCCATTAATAGGCATAGCAACTAAGTCAGACAATGAGGACTGTTTGGAAACTGAAACTAGAAGTAGTCTAGGCATGGCTCTATAGTAAGCTCTGCAGCTCTGAAGCTATGTTAAGCTCTGCATCTGTCTGTTGAAAATGAAACTGCTTCTATTTTCTGTTTTGTGTCTTGCTTGGCTACCATACTACACCTCTTATAATACTGTTGATACTGTGACAACACAGTATCAACAGTAGAGACCTTCAAATTTCTAGGTTCTATTATATCACATGACCTAAAATGGACACCTAGAATCAAAAACGTCATCAAAAAAGCATAACAAAGTATTTTCTTTCTGCACCAACTCAGAAAGCTCAAACTGCCCAAGGAGCTGCTGATTCAGTTCTACAGAGGAATTATTGAGTCTATCTTCTGCACCTCTATAACTGTCTGGTTTGGTTCTGCAACCCAACTGGACAGACACAGACTTTAGAGAATAATTAGGACTTTTCAATTTTTGTTGAAATTCATTTTGCTGGTTGCCAAATTGCTGCAGCTTGTTAAAACCCTCCTGATTCTTAGTAGAGTCCTCAAAACTGTTCGTTGTTTTTGCTATTCTTTGAGTGAACTGAAAACCTGATAATATTTTCCAATCCATTATCAAAATGATTTGTAACAAGTTGAACAATATGGGGCCTAGAGCAAAATACTGCAATACAGCACTTGATACCTTATTCAATATTAATGTAAAGTTTTGTGTGCAGCCAGCTCTGCATCCACATTTTGACATCTTTATTAAAATTTCATCAGATATTTCATAGATTGTTGGTTCTGCAACCCAATAAGACAGACACAGACTTCAATGGATAATTAGAAAAAACAATTACTACCAACCTGCCTTCCATTAAGGACCTGTACACTGCACGTGTCAAAAAGAGGACTGTGAAAATATTTATAGACCCCTCACATTCCAGACATAAACTGTTTCAACTCCTTCCATCAAAACAACACTATAGAGCACTGCACACCAGGACAACTAGACACAAGGACAGTTTTTTCCCGAATGCCATCACTCTTCTAAACAAATAATTCCCTCAACACTGTTCAACTATTTACAAAGTCTGCACTACTATTACCTTCTCATCAATCCTTATCACCCATCCCCTCCCACTTGTGACTGTATGACTGTAACTTTGTCACTTGCATCCTTACAATTTATATGGACTGTTTTCTAGTATGATTTGATTGCTTATTGTACCCTATGACTAACAATAAGTATTGTACCTTATGATTCTTGTCTTTTGACAAATGTATCTTTTCTTTTATGTATACTGAGAGCATTTGCACCAAGATAAATTCCTTGTGTGTCCAATCATACTTGGCCAATACAGAATTCTATTCTATTCTATTCTGTTCTATTCTATTCTATTCTATTCTATTCTATTCTATTCTGAACTAAAGTGAAACCAATGTCTGTTTCTGAGCTTCTGAGTTGCTGTTCTGCTCTGAAACTGTAACATGTCTGCTTCTATTTGAGTTTGCTCCATGTTGGAGAAATCTACAACTGGTATTGTAAAATTTACTTTATATGTTTATAAATAAGTCAAATGAAGCCTCAGCCATCTGTGTTTACTTTTCTGGTGCTGAATTTATGCTGCAGTACTCTGAACATTATATACTTATCTTTCATTCCATATAAATTATGGCTAAGTTCCCATAGAGAATCAAGTCATTTTCTTGCTTTGCACAAACACAGTCCATCATATCTTTAAGGAACTAAAGGGCCTTGAGAAGTAACACTAGAGGTGTACACACAGGCCCAGGATCACCTGCCCTGACCCTCCCAAGGCTATAAACTTTGAAACCAAATTGTAAATAGCTTTTGGGAAGTCTGCTGTAACTTGGAATGGTTGCTAAGCAATTTGTCGTAAGTAAAGAACTACCTGTAGAGAATCTGGTTTTATGCAACATGCTACATTGAACCTAAGGTCCTTTTGGATGATTCACCCTTAAAGAGAGAGGGGATAGTTAGGAAAACACTAAATTTACAGTCCAAGGCCTAATGTAAGGTTTGGGGGGGAAATCATATTGCACAAATCTGAGATCAAGACTTCCATCAGATCTTCTGGAAAATACTCTAGGTAAATGGGAACAATAGAATATCAGTAATCTGAAAGGTATAGAAGAATATACTTGAAGGAAAGAGTACTAGCATTATGAGTATCTACTTAGGACCTGTTACAGAGGTGTTATTCAGCAGGTTCTGACCGGTTCTGAAGAACCGGTAGCGGAAATTTTGAGTAGTTCGGAGAACTGGCAAATACCACCTCTGACTGGAGATTTTACAGTATCCTTCCCCTGCTACGCCCACCACTTTCAATTGTCGCCTCTGCTTAATCCATTGCACATAAAAATAGTGACTATTATTCAGAATTCTTTTATTATTATTCTGGTATCCCTGCTGAAATTGGCTCATGTTTCCCAGGCCTTGATTTATCATATTATTTTTAATAAGGACTGGACATTATGCACATTATGAAGATTAGCACATTATGAAAATTCAACTGCCATGGCTTTAAATGATCTAATTCACCATGTTGTCTAAACCTAGACCTTGAGGATTTTAAAGAATATTTCAATGATTTTCCATAGTTACTAAATGCATGTGAGGAGAATGATGATTCCATGCATATTCAGAGAAAGAAAAAAGAATTGGTTTTGCTATAGAATACAGGTTTTGGAGAAGAGCTTTAAAAAGGAATAATATATATACTGCAAAATGCTATAATGAAGGAGTCAACCAATGCAGCGGATGGGGGGAATAATTAAACCACTAAAGATTCTTAAAGCCAAAGAGATACCTGGGCTCTTTTGGGCTGCTGCTCAATTATGGTAACACATAATTAAATTGTGCCACAGCCGCAAATCAACTCATGCTTAGTGTGCCCCCTTAAAATAGTTTGTTTCTTTCATCTGTACAGATCGAAAACATGGCTGGAGTCCCATATGATCATGTACCATACTGATTTTCCCTGCATGAGATCTATATCTATTCCTTCTTATGTGCAAAAAAGAAATCAGTGTTTGTCCTATGTAACCTAAAGAATACTGTTGGCAAGCAATGGTTTTGGATTATAAAGATATTTTAGAGGCATTGGGTTGTCAGTGTATCAATAGCTCAGCTCCCATTTATCCTGGTGAGAAGGATCAAATATTAAACTACCATCTATAGCAGGGGTCCCCAGCCACCAGTCCGCGGACCGGTACCGGTCCGCAGAACAACTCCTACCGGGCCGCAGCTTGCTGGCACCGCCATCTTTTTCATGAAAAAGTGCTTCCGGTGAGCTTTTCCGGGTAGAAAGCTCACCGGAAGCACGTTTTCATCAAAAAGATGGCGGCGCCAGCGCTTCCGGTGAGCTTTTCCGGTAGAAAGCTCACCGGAAGCACGTTTTCATCAAAAAGATGGCGGCGCCAGCGCTTCGGTGAGCTTTTCCGGGTAGAAAGCCATTTCTACCCGGAAAAGCTCACGAAGCGCATGGCGCCGCCATCTTTGATGAAACGCTTCCGTGAGGTCACCGGAAGCACATTTTCATGAAAAAAAGATGGCGGTGCCCAGCTGATGCTGGTACCGGGCCACGGCGCCCAGCTGATGCCGGTACCGGGCCGCGGCGTCAAAAAGGTTGGGGATCACTGGTCTATAGAATGTAATTCACTATCTTGCCTTTTGTCTTCATAAACCATCCATCATTTCTATCTCAGCTTCGCAACTGAGATTTTAGTGATTTCTGAAATCTGATTTCTAATACTGTATGTTAACAGCCTTCCTGAAATGTTGCATTGAATTTCATAGAGTGCCTTATTGAGACTTGGAAAAGATGCAAAGAAGAGCAACTAAGATGGACAGTCACTTGTCTGAAATGGTATAGGAACTCCTGCTTGAGCAGGGGCTAGACCAGAAGCTCTATTCTGATTGATTGTTTGCTAGGAGATGTTTCATTACTGATTAGGTAACATCATCAGGGCTAGTGAATGTAGGGTTTGTTACCTGTTTATATAGCTTGCCCTGCAGTGTTGGTGGGAGTGTGATTTTCTCCTTGATTGTTGATTAGGATGTTGTTTTCTGCTTGATTGTTTGTCTGCAGAAGTCAGGTAGAAAACAATACCCTAATCAAGGAGCCACCAAGAAGAAAACTACACCTGTGTTCTTAATTTAGCTTGATCCTCTGTGTTCAGTATTTGAAGATATAGCTTGTTCCTAGCCCAGGAAGAGTAAACAGGAGAGCCAGGGAGGGAGGGGAGAGGGAGAGAGAGAGACAGAGACAGAGACAGAGACAGACAGACAGACAGACAGAGATAGAGACAGAAAGACAGAGAGAAAGACAGAGACAACGGGAAGGAGAGGAGAGGGAGAGGGAGTGCGAGCACAAGTGAGGGCGGAGTAGTGCTAATTTTGCCATCTGTGATCACTTCCATAAAGATAGGAATCCATTCTCCAACATTAAAAGAACTAGGCCAATAGGAAAGAAAGAAAATCTTAACTAACAGTTGGAAATAGAATTTGACTTTTTGACTTTTTTTATTCAGCACATTTGCCTTAAGACTCGGTTTGGAATCTGTAACATAGCTGGGAACCTTTTCGGGAGTTGCTGGAACCATAGAACATCAGGGTAGAAGGGATTTGGGAAACAATTCTTCCATACAGTACATTGCAATACAAGAAGCTACTATTAAGAGATTACCATTAAGTTCCTGCTTGGTGAATCATACATCACCATCTACTAAAACAGTTTGTTCCATCGCTCCAACAGTTCCGTTAAGACATTCTTTCTGATTTCTAATAGATACCTTCTTCTTTATAATTTAAACTTGCTGTTTTTTTTTTCCTGGAACAGCACTGAACATACTGTCTTCTGCATGACAGCCTTTTAGACACATGAAGACAGCTATTGTATCACACTGCAGTAATCTCTTCTCCAGCGTAAACATATTCGCCAACTACAATTTGTTATTGATGTATGCAGTTACCGGACACAATATTCCAAATGTGAACTGATCAATGCAGAAGGCTAGGAAACCATGATTTCTGTTTATATCAATACTGCATTTCTGTTCATGCAGTTTAGGATTGCATGTGAATTTATTTTTTTCTTGTTATTTTGCATTGGCTCCTGTTGTACTTCTGATCTATCAAGCCAATGAAATAACTTTGCATATGAAATATGTGCCTAGTACTGTATATTGTCTCCCAGCTTTTAGTTCTCCTACTCAAATGAAGGACTTTTCAATTTTTGTTGAAATTCGTTTTGCTGGTTGCAAAATTGTTGCAGCTTGTCAAAACCCGCCTGATTCTTAGTAAAGTCCTCAAATCTGTTTGTTGTTTTTGCCATTCTTTGAGCGAACTGAAAACCTGATAATATTTTCCAATCCATTATCCAAATGATTTGTAACAAGTTGAACAATACAGGGCCTAGAACAAAATACTGCAATACAGCACTTGATACCGTCTTCAATATTAATGTAAAGTTTTGGGGGCATGATTGTTCAGCCAGCTCTGCATCCACTTTTTGACATCTTCTTTATTAAAATTTCATAGGATATTTGATAGATTGTTGGTTCTGCAACCCAATAAGACAGACACAGACTTCAATGGATAATTAGAAAAAACAATTACTACCAACCTGCCTTCCATCGAGGACCTGTACACTGCACGTGTCAAAAAGAGGGCTGTGAAAATATTTACAGACCTCTCAAATCCTGGACATAAACTGTTTCAACTCCTACCCTCAAAACGACGCTATAGAGCACTGCACACCAGAACAACTACACACATGAACAGTTTTTTCCCAAACACCATCACTCTGCAAAACAAATAATTCCCTCAACACTGTCCAACTATTTACGAAGTATGCACTACTATTACTATTAATCTTCTCATCATTCCTATCACCCATCTCCTCCCACTTGTGACTGTATGACTGTAAATTTGTTGCTTGCATCCTTACAATTTATATGGACTGTTTCCTAGTATGATTTGATTGATGATTTGTACCCTATGACTATCATTAAGTGTTGTACGTTATGATTCTTGACAAATGTATCTTTTCTTTTCATGTATACTGAGAGCAAAACTTGCTTGTTATAGATCAGCTCCTGATGCTTCCTGCTAAGGGGTGCATTCTTTACGAAATACTCACAAAATGATGACTTAATGATTTTTCATGACATACATGATTTTTGTATGGTATCAATGCCACAGACCAGTCTGTGGGTTCTCTTTTTTTCCTGTTTTGGAATGTACAAACATTTGGCTCCTTCCAGTTCTTTGGCAAAATTTCTCAGAACTTCCTTCAGCTATTAAATGATCTTAACTCCTTCAAGAGTCAGAAATGTTATTGATCTCTAGTTTGAAATTGCTTTTGGATTTTGTGTTTGTAGTGAGGGGGAAAATATGAAGCTTTGATTCTGTTTTTGTAAATTAGACAGGCTTATTGTTATAGAAATGGCTTGTGCACATTGCTGTGTAAAAGCAATTTGTCGTTGTAATGTTGTTACTTTTGAATGTGACAAAGAGAGTTGTAAATTGGTACCTTTTTCCTTTTTTAATCCCATTACATTATACCCCCTCTTTTTCCTTTCCTCTCTTCTTACTTTTCCATGTTTTTTTCCTTTGTATTTTATACTTTGATAAACTAATAAAAAAGTTTTAAATGAAAAGAAATGACTCTTGATGAATGTATCTTTTCTTTTATGTATACTGAGAGCATTTGCACCAAGGTCCTTGTGTGTCCAATCACACTTGGCCAATAAAGTATTCTATTCTATAAATGTAATTGGTCTGGAAACTTAAATTTATGCATGGTAGCTAAATGTTCTCTAACTATCTATTTATTTACTTTTATGTTGCTATCCTTTCTTATGTAAATTATGCTACTTATTTCCATTTGAATCAAACTTTTCTTTTGGGAGAAGACTGCAATTGAATAGAACTCAAAGAGTTCTGTCCTTTCCTTTTTTTTTTATAAATACAACTTTTATTAAAAATGTTTACATGAATAAAAGTAACACGAAAACATATAAAACAGAAAGTTAAGGGTAAAGAAAAAAGAAAACTATATTTGAAAAAGGAAGCAGCTTCTGATCTTCAGTGCAGTTCCAAACAAATTTATTTTCTCTTAACCCCCCTTTACAATTCTGCACTTATTTTCAGCAATAAGTGCAAGTTCACTTTTCCCCATTGATTAGTTTACCCTTCCAAATCATTTGTATTGAAGATTTTTCCATTTTTTAAATTTCAATTTCTCTTTCATATTTTCAAACCTTTTAGCCAACAAAGTTGCCACTGACTTTATAATATTCTTGCCCTGTTCTTAAAACATTCTTTGTAACACCACTAGTGTATTGCTATTTTCTGATCTTTGCTATGATAGTGGTGTTCCCCTACATTCTCCTGCTCCTAGCCTAAAATAATCTTTCTCTCTCTTTCTAATTTCCCAACAAGGGAAAACAACAGTCAAAATTAACTCTTTTATCACTCTTTTCTTTTCCCTTTCTTTGTATTGGTAATTCATTAGTCCCATTCACTATATTCTATAGTTTATGAATTTTAACAACCCTCCCTTGACTCTTTTTTTGTGACCAATCATTTTTCTTGGACAATTCAAACATCCTGTTTTCCATGAAAGTCTACTTTATTTTATTTGTTTAATTAATTCACAAATACTTTTAAATAAGCTAAATCCAAATTCATCTAAACCCTTTCCTGCGGTGCACCAAGGATAGGAAGGCAAATGCTGAACAAAATGAAGTAGCAATTTAGACCATCAGGATTGCATTGTTTCTAGCATTTGTAGATTTCCCTGACATGGTATGCCATATGCTAAATAAATAAATAAATCCATTTTATTGATTTAAAATAAACCAATTTAAAATTTTCATATCCCAAACTCTTCACAACTATTTTTTTTGCTGTGGATTATTTTTAAATCCTGGTACTTATTTCTTTCAATTTCCCCTTATTCATGCCTTGGGTCATATGAACACTCACCAGGAAGCCTAATTACTCTGCTGCTCCAAGGATCTCTGTAGCTTTTCAATAATTATAATGCAAATATGTTTTAGAAAGTGGAGTTGGGTCACTCCATTATAGGCTCCATTGAGACTTCCAGCACAATCTTTCTTCCTCGGCTTTTGGTAGGCTCACTTTGAGTCACCTTCAGGCTCTCCACAGGCTTCCTCATAAAGAATATAGTTTTATTGCTTTTAATTTGTAAGTCATCCAGAGTCACCTTATGGTGAGATGGACAGCAAATAAATCTGATAAACAAACAAACAAACAAATAGAGCTTGGCTGACTTGGTTTTCCAAGCATTGTGTGAATACTTGAAATTTTTAAAAAATATACTCCCACAATTGAGAATGTCTAAGGAAACTGTGAAAGTTACACATGTGACCAGCTCTGAAATTTTAATTATTCACAAAGGCAGACAAAGTGACACAAGTAGATTTTGCCCCATCTTTTCACTCATCCATTTTTTATTCTGCCTGCGCTGAGAACAAGTTTTTTCAATTTGATCTACGTTGGCTTAAAATCACTTAGATGGCATTTGCTGTAAGAGAAAGAGTCTTGGGAACTTGACAAGATATACATTTTGGTTAGTAAATAAATTAAAGGACAAATTGGGTGCACTTTCCATTCTAGTGGAGTCTAGCACCTTATTTATCTGTAGGATGAAATATTTATTTCTCAAAATAATTAATTGCCTGAGGAGGGGTGGGGGAGGGGCTGCATTTGTTGATATCTAGGAGGAGCTGTGGAATGTAACGGAATGAAGAAGAGATGCAAATATTGCAAACATTCATGCTAAAAAGTATGGATGCTCTAAAATAATGTTTACTGATTTTAATCCTTTTGGAGATGATTTCTGTCCTTGATTACCTCCAGTTTTGTCTCTCCCTTTCATTCTCATTGTTATTATCCCATTTCATTTCTCCATTTCCATGCTGTTCCTTTTTATTTTTCACGTTTTCACTGGAAGAAGAAGGGGGGAATAGGTGAGAGATTCTGTGTTCAGTGTGCCTGTGTCCAATCTGAGAGTAGTTTGTATATAGGCAGAACTCCACTTACGACCACAATGGAGCTCAAAATTTATGTTGCTAAGTGAGAAATTTGTTTTTGCCCATTTAATGACTTTTCTCCCCATGTTTGTTAAGTGAATCACTGCAGTTGTTAAATTAGTGACACAGTTGTTAAGTGAATCTGTCTTCTCCGTAGACTTTGCTCATCAGAAGTTTGCAAAAAGTGATCACATGACCCCCAGAACACACTGCAACCACCGTATAAACTGTACAAGTCAGTTGCCAAGCATCGGAATGTAAATCAGGTGACCAGGAGGATGCTGCAATAGTCATTAGTGTGAAAAATGGTCATAAGTCACATTTCCCAGTGCCATTGTCTTTTTGTATGGCCGTTAAATGAACTGTTGTAAGCTGAGGATTACCTGAATGAGAATGGATGATATCTTGAAACAAGGCACAATTAATTTGCCTTATTTTATAAGCAATTAATTTTAATCAGTAGACTTAATTAATAGTTCTTTTTTTGTGTGTTGTTCTAGGCCATGTCCTTTCTAGGAATATAGCTTCTGGAATGCGTGTGTGTGTGTGTGTGTGTGTCTGCCTGTCTGTCTGTCTGGATGGATGGATGCATGGATGTATGTGTATGGGTTGGGGATTATAAATAGGGCGTTGTTTTCTTGGCATACTCATACTATGAGTCAGTGTGTCGCTATAGTGACTAGTAAGGTGCTTAGGGTGATGCTTGTTGTGATTACTGTTCATGATAGTAGGTTAATTAGTAAAGGCCTTGTGGCATTTTCGGGGCATGGGCCCGATAGCTTGTTTAGCTGACTTTACTTACTTAGAAGGTGGTATATTGGTAGTATTGGAAGTTTTGGGCTTCCAGGTTCAAGTTCGAGTCTTGACTTTCTAGTATTAAGGAGATGATTTGAACACCTGGGATAGTTCTGAATAGAGATTTTTTTTTTTTTGAAGCAATACTTTCCACCACTCTAGTAACAACCCGGTAATCTTTAGGTTTTCCCCATAACTTCAAACATGTTGCATAGATTTATTAAAATAATTTTCAACTGCATGTAACACATTTCCATCCACCTATCTGAGTTGCACCTCAAAGAAAATCCAAACGTAACATAATACAATTAATTGTACAAATTACAAAAAGAAAGATGTGGGGAGGGGGGAGTAAAAAGAAAATGTACTTCATTGATGATAAATGTATAGGACAATAAATATCTACAAGCAGATACATAAAAATTCACATTCCCAAATACTCTTGCAGCCCGGGCTGTGGAGAAGTCAATTTTATAAACTTCTGTGGTAAACATGTTTACTAAATCAGACACATTTTATCTAGAAGCCCCGACAACGCTTAGTTTCACTTAATGTACCTGCCTGGCTAAGTTCGTTCCCTGGTATGCAGAGCAATTAGGAGGACATGTCAGTATTTCATAATATTGACCTCTCTCTGTGCTGTTTTAAACCTCACTGTTGGCAGCTCAGCCAGTTTTGCCATGGAATATTAGTCCTAGTGTCTGTTTCACTGCTGAACTCAAATGAGGAGGTTTACTTGGAAGCTGTTAAGTCCTTTACATGAAATCTTCACTTCTGCAAATATTTTCTTTTGTGTATTTATGGAGTTGCAAATAAATAAAGAACATTCTACTCCTGTGCAAGATGGCAACATAACATACAGTATAATGTATTCCTACTCCTATTTAGGTGGGAAAATATGGAGAAACAGGCTGCTGGAGGTCAGTTACTGGTGGAGTTCGTGGATATATTTGCAGTTATCTTGGCAATGGTATGGAAAAGACTGTTTTCTTCATTGTTTTCTTCCAGGACAAGTGTTTGATTTTCCAGTCTAAGATAAAAACCCTGAGATTTCCTTGCTTCTCTGTTTAGATTTCTAAAATCGGTTAAAGATTGCTAGGTGCTGCCAACGAGGTACATTCTTTCATTTTCAACCTTTAGATCAGTCTGGCATTCTGGTAAAAGTCAGAGTTCTACTTTACAAGAAAATATATCGTTTTGATGTAAGAGTATCTGGTAGAAATGTTTTATTCTGTAATTTTTAAAACTTTTCATGATACTCCTAGCAAACTGCATCTGTCCAGTTCAATCATAATTATTTTCTTTTTCCCAAACTATAAACGGAAAACACGTTTACTACACAAATAATGGCTAAATTGCTTTGGGATAAATTTATAATTTCTCTCCTTCCATTTTCTCAATTTATTTCTAATAGTTTCTATTCTGACCCGGTGGCCTCCTGATATATTGGACTTCAACACATGCCTGCCTGGAATTTTTAAACTTCAAATCCCAATGCCCCCGAAGAGCACTAAGTTAAGAAAGCTGCAGAAACTTCTAAGCTTTTAGCTTGGGAAAGGCAGAATGAAATGTTGGGGAAGCTATCCGTGGTTGGGTTCACACAACTTACTATGCTGTCATGATTACCATGATTTATGACCTAGCCCTTAGTATAAACTTTCAAATTTATTTTTATTTATAAATCATACTTGTAGGGCTGCCAACTCTGGAGACCTCTGGGAGGCTACAATAATAAAAACAAAATACGGAAACAATTAACTAGAAAGCACAATGATTAATTTGGAGAGAGCAACCCACAGCCAATTTTGCATACAAGCTCATTTAAAGGACAGCAGGGTATAAGCTTTTTGAATACCTGGGAGGATGAAGTGCTTAGGGGATCTGTACTGACAGTATTCAATTCTATACTGATGGATCGCTTAATCCAAAGACTTCAAAGGAGGTGTGAGACTTTGAGACTGCAGATAACCCTTGATTTATGACTATTTGTTTAACAATGATTCAGTCATGATCATCCTCTTTAATGACCCGATAATCCCTTGCAGGATGGAATCTGGGCAACTGAATGGGGCTGAATGTTTACTGGCCAGTTGC
Organism: Notechis scutatus; assembly: GCF_049901735.1. Taxonomy (NCBI): domain Eukaryota; kingdom Metazoa; phylum Chordata; class Lepidosauria; order Squamata; family Elapidae; genus Notechis; species Notechis scutatus. The sequence continues at coordinate 17,694,058 of NC_142012.1, read as the reverse complement.
CTTTCCTGTCACCAGTGTGGAGTTTTTGTCAGCAAATATATTCTCAGTGTGCCCAGAGAGAGAAATATTTGCCTCTACCTAGCATCAAACTCATAGCCTTCTGATTGGGAGATGACAGCTCTGCCTCTAGGCCACTGTACCACTATTCAAAGTCATGATGACCCTAGAAAAAGTGAGTTGCGACCTTTATCCACACTTATGACCATCACACCAATCTGGGGTTATGAAATTAGAATTTGGGCACTTGGCAACCAGATCAACTGGATGTAGCATCCTACGATATATATGATTACAATTTGCAACCTGCATTGCCAAAATTTTCTGTCAAAAAACTTCCCTTGGGGAAGCTGGATTTGCTTAACAATTATGATTCACTAATGACTGCCATGATTTGTTAAATGACTGTCATAAAAACTGTCATAACATTGGATCTATTCATGCCATTTCCATATTGTGTCTCAACCTAAAATCCAACTAAAAAAGGTCTTGAATAACTGTAGCTTAGCCACTGCCTGGCCACCTTCTCAACAATCTTTCCGAGAAAGGAGGGTTGGATATTGGATGAAAACCTTGACAACTGGGTCAAGCGATGGCATATTAAGATGAGGAGATGTCACTGCCTCCTTATAGCAAGTGTAAATAACTCTTCCCTTAAGGAAAACATTTAGTATCCAATTTCTGGGAATTGCCTTCACCAACCAGAAGAAGCAGGGATCTAAGTACAAATAGATGGGATAATATTCTACTCTCAATTTCCTTATATAACCAAACTTCCCCAGGTATCCACTTGGCCATTATCTTACTTTGACCTTTCCAATCATAGGGAATTCAACCATATTCAAGAGAATTCAAGCAAAAGAATTCAAGCAAAAGGATGCCTAGAATATGCTGGTCTTCTGGTTGTCCACGGGAGATGGAGATACAGCAATATGGAGTTGAAGCAATGGGAGCAGAGTTGGATTGATAGATTTATCTACTGATGGGAGCTTTGCAGCAGAAGGCAAATAATTCTTATGATTATGTTAAAACTGAACAGAATTTCAGAAGGTTTTTCTTGACCACTTAGATTTTCAAATGATTTGTAAACTGTTAAATCAGAAGCTCATTCCAAATTAAGATTGAAGATTAAGGATTCTATACTAATAAAGGAGAATATTTGTAGCTCAGGGTTGACATGAGAAGTCCTTGGGGCTGTCTGAGCTTGCTTGTTTTCTTGCAGATGTTTCGTTACCCAAACTAGGTAACATCGTCAGTGCAGCAAAGACCCTTCATAAGGATTATATGTCTTGGATTTGGCAAGGGACTTCCTTACTAAGAATGAATCAGCTTGTTCCACTCCAGATATCTAGGGATGATCTTCAGATAATCTACTCCATAAAAGATGAAGGATGGCTGTGGATCAGAAGATAGGCATTTTGGAAGTCCACAATCAGAATGTGTTCCTTTCAAATCTATGCCTGACTCTTACTGTTCTGTTATTTGGAGAAGCTATACTTTTTCAATGGGGCTTTGGGCCCATAGTGAGTTGTCATGAGCTATCCATCTATCCAGAGGTGGTATTCGGCATGTTCTGACCAGTTCTGGAGAACCGGTAGCGGAAATTTTGGGTAGTTCAGAGAACCGGCAAATACCACCTCTGACTGGCCCCATCCCCATTCTCTGCCGATTGGCTGGGTCTTCTTTGGTTGCCCTACACAGGAGAACGGAGCTGGAAAACAGGTTAGTGGGGTAGGGAGGGAATGGGATTTTACAGTAACCTTCCCCCAGGAGTGGGGTGGGAATGGAGATTTTACAGTATCCTTCCCCTGTTACGCCCACCATACCCACCAAACCATGCCCATAGAACCGGTAGTAAAAAAAATTGAATCCCACCACTGCATCTATCACATTTATATCCATTAAAATCAAAGGCCCTCTTAGTGGTTACAGTAACTGAGAGCAGATTAAAAACACTAGAACTTAAAACATCCACCATCTGGTTATTGTTTTATATTAATGTAGATGTACAGTATTAAGGTTTCCTCATTGTACATTGTGCAATGATTAGGGTAATATAGAAATCCTCTAAAACAAACAAACAAACTAAAGAAGTCTACAAACCTCTTTCTATTCACAGGTGTAATCTTTATACTGGAAATAGCACTTATATACCACTTTACAGCCCACTCTAAGTGGTTTACAGATATTGCCCCCAACAATCTGGGTCCACATTTTACTGACCTGGGAAGGATGGAAGTCTGAGTCAACCCTGAGCCAGAGTCAACCCTGAGGTTTGAACTGCCAAACCTCAGCCAGCCAGCAGACAGCGCAAGTAGCCTGCAGTACTGCTTTCCAACCAGTGTGCCACTTGGCTCCAATAGCAGCTCTACCTAATGGTTTGTAAAACTCATCTCTACCTAATGGTTTGTAAAATTGGTGTTCATAATACTCCATTATGCTACTTTGCAACTTTGCATGCCATGATATTTCCAGCCTAACAGCATTGAAATTGGTAGCCTTCACTTATATTGTCAAGGATTGGCTCATCCTTCATAATTACAGAAGAAAAAGAACCATCACTTCAGTTTGATAGTGGCAAATTAAAACAAGAAGCAAAAAACAACAACTCTTTCTTTGTGCAGGATAGTTCATTACTCAAATTACTTCTGCTGTCTCCTGCCCCCCCCCCTTTTTTTTTTTTTTTGCTTTTTAAAATTTAGAAATGGTTGGTCTTTTTCAATAGCATTCATTCTATGAGATTTAATACAGCAACTATGATAAACTCTGGTGTGATATCCTCACAGATTTGGGCTTTCTTGTACACAAGTGTGTGAGATTATCGAATCTCAGGAAATGAGCATCCTGGCTAATATTGTAACATAGGGTGGCACTCAGAACTTTTAAGGATTATCCCCATCTGATTCATATAATGAGATTTTCATAGAACCATTTAATGACCTCATAATCCCTTGTGGGATGGAGTCTGGGCAACTGAATGATGCTAGCAGAGTGTTTTAATGGCCAGATGCCCTTCCTGTCACCAATGCGGAGTTTTGTTCTGCAGATATATTCTCAGTGTGCCCAGAGAGAGAAATATCTGCCTCTATCTAGGATTAAACTCACAGACTCCTGATTGTGAGGTGAGAGCTCCACTTCTAGGCCACCACATGAGTCCACCATGTATTATATATATATATATATATATATATATATATATATATATATATATATATATATATATATATATATATATATATATATATATATATATATATATATATATATATATATATATATATATATATATATATATATATATATATATATATAAATCCAAACAAAAAAGAAAAATTAACAGTGTATTGATGTTAGTAAACAAAATCAGTATTTTTATCCACCTCCATTGATATGTACTGCTTGTTCCTAAGAGGATTTTAAAATCCTTCCTTACATATGTACAGTAGTAGAATTGACTGCCAATCAATTATAGCGCCAAGGCATTGAAACAAGGTTTAATGAAGTGCCCTCAATCAGCATGGCAGTATAATAATCACAAGACTACTTCAGTTCATTCACAGCACAATCCATAATCCAGATATCCTTCTACCAAGAGCAACAACAGAACAAATCTTTCAAGATTGCCACTCAAGGTCAAGCCACAGTTGGTAATCGCAGGCCCATGGTTTTCAAATAACAAAGTGTGTTTCCTCAAATAGCTATAGACATGCTTATAATGACCCAGTCATCTGAAATTTCATTTGCTTCTCACTGAGCAACACAACTAGGAATTCCAAACTGAACAAGTGCTAATCAACTCAGATATTCTGATTTTTTTAATGTATAAATATTTTTATTATTATTATTTATCACAAATTCCATTTCTATATTGAACAGTGTGTTTTCTAGATGTCCAAAGTGTTACAATATAAACATCATCATAATCATCATAATCATGTACATATACACATATATAAGATAATATCAGTCGTTATTAGAAAGTATACTACCTTCCACATTGACATCAATTATATAATCATCAAAATATTTACTAATCAGTTTTTCTTTCTCATGTAGTCTATATTTCACATAAATCCACACATTTAACATATGTATCTATCAACTAGCCTTTTGAAGAAAAGTTCTCATGTTATAAAATATTCTGAATCTTCTCTTTAATTTTTTAGAGTTAACCCATCCATTTTTGCACATTCCAGAATCTTTTTGATTATATTATCATCTGTAGGGGTTTCTTCATTTTTCAAGTACTGTGCATATATAATCCTGGCTGCTGTTAGAATATGTAAAGTTAAATATGTATTACCTTTATTATAGTTTTTTGATATTCTCAGATATTCCAATAGGAACAGGATATTATAAATGTCTAGAAGCATTACAGAGAGAATCCAAAGAAAAGAAATAATTTATCCCATAATGTAACAGCGGGTGGAAGCGGATGATTATATTTGGTGTGAAAATGGTTCATCTGTTTATATTTTAACTGGCTGTTAAAAAATGATGGGTCAGTGACAATATTGTAGATATGGAATATGAAAAGTGGTAAAAATAATTATTTGAGGATATTTTCAACTATGCTATTTTGCTTCTATAAAAGCACAATTAAAAGTATCTGATAAGATGGCAGATGATTCTCAGTCCCTACAGATAGCCTAGATATGTATGTATTTTTGGAAAAAAGCTCTTCTTCCTTAATGTTTCCAGTCCCTAAATCACATCCCAGTCTCTTTTATTACTAATCACATTTCAGTTCTGACACTGTTCACATCAAACCCTGCCAGGATCAGTACAGATATGACTTTAAACTTACATTGATGGCTCAATTATGTCTCCATTAACTGATAAACACAATTCAAATCTATTCCCTAAATTTGGATCTGGAAAACTGTAAGAACATGAGGACCATAGTAAGATCAGAGTGAAGGTTGAGGACCAGCAACTTCCCATCTACAGAAGATCACGTTATAACCATACCACCAACCACTTAGTTTCAAAATGACCCACGGATGAACAAAATACAATTACAGTAGTCCTTGACAAAGGACCATAATTGAGTCCAACACTTGCTGCTAAGCAAAATATTTGCAAAGGGAATTTGCCCCATTTTATGACCTTTCTTGCCACAGTTGTTAAGTGAATCATTGCAGTTGTCAAGTAAGCAATGCAGTCGTTAAGTGAATCTGGCTTTCCCATTGACTTTGCTTAGGAGAAGGCTGAAAAAGGTGATCACATGATCCAGGGACACTGCAACCATAGGCGATCATATGATCCAGGGACACTGCGACCATCGTAAATAGAGTCAGTTGCCAAGTGTCGAAATTTTGATCAAATGACCACGGAGATACTGCAACGGTTGTAAGAGTGAAAAGCGGACAGAAGTCACTTTTTTCAATGCTGTTGTAACTTGGAACAGTCACTAAATAAACTGTAGGACAGTGCTCCAGAAGCTTAACATCATTGCCCAGAGGATCATTGGTTGCCGTCCCACTTCTTTGGAAGAGCTTTATAGCAAACCTAGAACTACGCCGCCTTTGATCCGATCTTAGTGTATAAAATCATACATTGTAATGTCCTACCTGTCAATGAATACTTCAGCTTCAACCATAACAATACAAGAGCAAACAATAGATACAAACTCAAGGTAAACTGCACCAAACTTGATTGCAGGAAATACAACTTTAGCAACAGAGTGGTCAATGTCTGGAATACTCTTCCCCAAATCCCAAAAACTTTAACCATAGACTGTCTACTATTGACCTTTCCTAAGAGGTCTCTGGGGGCATGCATAAGCGCACCAACGTGCCTACCGTCCCTGTCCTATTGTTTCTTTTATTTTTTTTATTTTTCTTATATGTATCCATGTATTCATAACTATGTTTTTACTTATACCTAAGCAGTTGACAAACCAAATAAATAAATAAATAAAAAATAAAAATAGTTCCCACAGCCTTAAAGAAAGTTTGAAACATTCTTAAAGATCCATCTCATCCTGGGCACCCTTTTTTTAATTATTACCATCTGGCAGACAGTACAGGACAATAAAGACAAGGACCAATAGGCTGAAAAACAGCTTCCATCCCAGGGCAGCAACTATATTGAATTCTACTGTATAGTGCAATATTAATGCAATAGCAGGGGTTTTCAATTCAGTTGCATAGAACGTGAAGGATGTGTGTTTTTGTTTTATTTTTTATAGTTTTCTTATGCACACTGAAGATGGCATTTAACTTTGTTGTATGAGGTGCAATGACAATAAAGTACTACTTACTACTACTACTAATACTACTATTGTAAATTGTGGACCGCCTGTGATTCAGAAGTTCAAATTTCAATGCCCCTGAAGTAGAAACATCATTTACATCTTCTCACTGACGGTGGGAAATTAATAGTTTGGTATTACTTTGTTCTTCTGTACAATAGAGATACTAATCTAACTGAACTTTCCACGTTAAGCCAAACAATCTAACTGAGCCATGAAGTGACACTTCTGAGATTTACTGCCAAGTCCAGGCCAGGAATCTTGACAGTTAGGACAAGGGAAATCAAAATTATAAAAAATAATCCCACTGAGATTTGCAGTTTTGAACCTGTCCTTAGGCAAGCCATCAAAGTCTACCAAATGATGGCAAGGATACACATTATAAAGTATAAAGTTTATACAAAGTCAAAGAATGTATAAAGTCAGGATCTTAAAAGGTTATTTTTCTATTTTTCCACTCTGAAATATGTTTCAGAGACCATAAATATCCAACAGTTTCCAACAATTCATAGCACCCCAGGGTGATCCAGAAGTGGCCTATGCAGATACTACACAGCATTGATCTTTTATGGTTTGTGGGGCTTTAGGGAGAAAGAATATCTCTTCTCCTCCCTCATTACGTGAATGGATTTTTATTATCTCCTAGGAAAAATAAACCCAGTTATTTCAAGACATGATTGGGCTTAAGAGGAATCCTCTGATCAGAAGGAAAGCATCTCCTTGACATGCTTTGGCTTCTTTCAGTTGTCTTCACTGGTGGTGCTAGGCAGGAAATGGCTTGAAAGGACCAAATTTAGTGCCATATAGATCTCTTAAAAGAAGGTCAGATTGTTGTTGTTGTTATTATTACTTAAATTTATCAGCCACTGGTTCCAGCAAATGATTTACAACATAGAAACAAGACAAATAAAATCAAAATAAAAAGGGTAAAGATAATAGAATAACAAACAATTAATCAGTGGAACAACTTGCCTCCAGAAGTTGTGAATGCTCCAACACTGGAAGTTTTTAAAAAGATGTTGGATAACCATTTGTCTGAAGTGGTGTAGGGCTTCCTGCCTAGGCAGGGGGTTGGTCTAGAAGACCTCCAAGGTCACTTCCAACTCTGTTATTCTACTCTACTCTACTCTACTCTGCTCTGCTCTGCTCTGCTCTGCTCTGCTCTAAACCAGCTGAAAACAAAACAAAAAGCTAACTTAAAAGGAGGCTTCAATTATCATCACTAGGAACTCAAAGCAACCTATGGAATGTCTGTCTTATTTATTTATTTTATTTATTTACCGAATTTATATTGCCGTCTATTCGCCCATGGCGACTCGAGGTGGCCTACAGAATGTAAAACCATATTTAAAATAAAAAAAAAACAATAAAAAGAATCACATAAATTAATAAAGTACAATAGAACATAGTCTGTGGAAGGAAATCACCTCCCAACTCCCACCCTCACCCCAACAACAGCAAATCACATGAGCCATTTGATGGGCTCCATCCTGCTCTGAGTTCCCCCAGGCCCACTGGCAGAACCAGGTCTTCAGTGCCTTCTGGAAGAGTATTAGTGAGGGGGCCATTCTAATCTCTGGGGGAATGATGTTCCAGAGAGAGGGAGCCACCACAGAGAAGATCCTTCTTCTGGGTCACACCAGGTATATCTCCCTCAGGGATGGGACCCGCAGCATTCCCACTCTAATGGGTCGGGTAGATGTAAGTGGCAAGAGACTTCTCAGTTTTCCTACAACAGTTTAGGCAGGGATGTCAAACTCACGTTGTCACCACAGGATGTATTGGGACTTTCCCCCCTTCACTAAACTGGACATGGGCGTGGCCAGTGCGTGATACATCTGGTCCATGGGCAGCGAGTTTGACAGCTCTGGGTTAGGGGATGTTTAAGATAATTTGCCTAGGGTTTTGACAAATTTGGCAGCATTGCCTTATGATTTTCAATCTCTTCTTATAAATATATCCCCTTTCATTAGTATTTATGGAGTTGCAAATAAATAATAATGAATAACTTCAGGAAAGAAGAATCAGCAGATATAAAAGAGAATACCCTTCATCACTACATTTTTAGAAAACAGTAGAATGCTAAAATGAAGAGGGATGTATTGTGTTTGTTTTGTTTCCTTTTTCTTTGTTTTGCTTTCTGGAATGATGCTAACATTTAATTTTTCTGTAGTTGTTTATCTGTAATCTTGTTAGACTTGCTCTTTAAAGTCATAATGGGAGATTGGAGGAGGGGGTTATTGCTGCATGAAAAATAAACACAGAGACACAGAGAGCAAATGTCAAATGCCATCTAAAGATGTCAAAACATTGTGACATTTTCGATGACATATTCGCTAATGAATAAACTCACTTTCAGAATTCAAAAAGGCTTTTAAACATTCCTTCTGCACAAAGCAATAGCACATAGACTTATATACCACTTCACAATGCTTTACAGCCCTCTCTAAGTGGTTTACAGAGTCAGCCTATTGACCCCAACAATCTTAGTCCTCATTTTACTGACCTTTGAAAAATGGAAGGCTGAATCAACCTTGAACCTGATGAGATTCAGTCTGCCAAATTGCAGGCAGCCGGCAGTCAGCAGAAGTATTCTGCAGTACTGCATTCTAACCACTGTGCCACAGTATCTCAGAACATGATGAAAGACCCCCCCAAAGACATGTGGCTTCGATTAATCCACGAACTGGCAATAGTTAGCTTTCTGCATTCCACATGTCACATGCAGCATATTGTATGGAACCCATCTGCTACCTGAGGGAAGGCTGGTTAGCATGATATCAGAAAATGGTGTGTTACCCATATGTTAACCTAACTATCTTGGGATCAAATGGGATGAGAACATGAATGCCTTTTTTTTTCTGGCATTATGCTGCAATCTCAGCATGTGTTGGAAATGTCTCAAGATTGGTTTTCCATTTACGTATCAACATTCAGCTATGGAATTAGCTCTCTGGAGCAATTATTTAATAATAATAAAGGTATTTTATTATTTTCTCTATTTCTATATCAATGTAATATGAATTAAACAGAATGAACTGATTAAAAGTTCCTTCTAATTAGCAAAGTATTCCAAAGTATTAGTATTCCAAAGAATCTCTCAAATTGGGTCCAAACTGATCCAAAGATTGTAAACCACTGACTTGTTATTACAGGACAGAAATCAGAGCAAGTCTTATACATAAATGAGTAACACAATAAATATCTAAATAAATGCAATACATAGTTGCTCATTAATCTTTCCACCAGGACCATCTGCTGGTAGTTTCTAACATATACAAATACACATTCTATATTCTATATTCATAGTTTTGTCTATACACATTTATTACATATGTATAACATTTTTCTCTATTAAACGGGATAGTGAAATATTTTATTCATTTATCAAAAATTATATATACACATACACAAGCAACTTTCAATGTATTAAAATATACAGAAAAAAAGGAGGTAGAAATAAAGAAATGAAAAATAAAAAATATATAATAATGCCTTCTGTCCTTTTTATAAAGAAATTATCATCCTAAACTTTTCCCCATCTTCTGCATCCATAAAAAAAATTCTTAATACCCATGATATCAGGCACCAAGCAATAAAGCATATATTACTTCTAGAAAATGAAAATGAATGTTGACAAAAGGCTTGAAGAATTTACTAATATTGATATTGCTTTGCCCATTTTATTCCAGAGTATTCCTTTAAATACAAATCCAAGATGAATTTGTGTTCTGAAATACAAAACATTTTTTCAACCCATTCTCAGTTTAAAACTCTCCTTCATTGTCAGTAACTCTCATAATAGAGTCAATAAGTGATATTGAAAACACACATCTTCCTTAGTCATGTAAAATTGCAAAAAAGACCAGAGAAAGCTAGTATTTCTTTTTTCACACAAAGCTCTTTTTAAAAAATGGCTGACATTTAACAAACACTTGTAGCAACCTGACTTTAACATGATAGAACTTGACATCATCTAAGCCAATGGTTAGAAAACAAGATACAGTATAGCAAAAAAGCTCAAACATTAATTTTGTAGATTAGTAGTTAGATTTGCTGATAAGAACCAATAAATCTCTCAGAAATACAGCATAAATAAGTTAAATATACACAGCTGATAATTGACTTTAACTTATCCTATCATAAGATAAGGTCCCATTTTCATATATAAAAATAAAATATAACATGATCCCAACTTATTGAGAAACAAAAATATTATCTATACACAATGCCAAGACTTATTTTCATATAGTAATAGATATAGTGGGGCAACCCCACAACAACTGGATTATCATTTGAACACTATTGGCCATGGCAAATTCACTACCAGTCAATTGCAAAAGGCAGCTTTATTTGGAACAGCTTACATCCTGTGATGATATTTGTAACACCATCAAACATCCACATCTACCTACCCCAGGTTCTTGGGAAGGACTTGATTAGGTGGACAAAAATGCCAAATCCAATCTGAACATCTGTCTGACTGTGTGATTAACCATAATAATGTCTATGCACACACTAAATACATTTAGATTTCTGAATGGAATTCACCCAAACCATGCAATTAGCATTCCTTTGTCTTTAACAATACCTCAGATCACTCATTAACAAAAGCTGTTCAGAATGAAATACAGATATTTCCTTTTATTCTGAATTAATAATCCACAATTTCATTTTTCTTTCCTTTGCAGCATAATCTGAAGAAAAGCTAAAAAAAGAAATCAAACTCTAAAATTAACCAAGTGTGTTTTCTATTTTTCTAGGGAGTGAAACAATTTGAACAGGGAGAGAACTATAAATTTAATTCTTATGCAAATCATATTTTTTGTTTGTTTTTATTCATATATAAAACTTAAAGAACGCCCATCAGACCACCTACAGAGCAATTCATGACACATTTAATAACAACATGTTTTTTTAAAATAACAACAGCAGATGCCACCAATTATAGCAATTTCTCAAAATGTGCACCTTAATTTATAACAAAATGAGAAGCTAAAATACAGGAATACTTAATTTTCTACTTGATTTCCTGTTTGATAATTAACATTTTAAAACAGACGTGCATCCTCCCAGTTCAAGACTCTGTGTTCATGTCAATGCAAAATATCACTGTGGGGGACATAATTACTATATAATAGCAGTCTTCACCACATCTTGCCAGAAACTATAAGGGCCATAGTTCCACAGATGGATCTGTGGCAAATTTAATTATATTTCAATCATCTTATCAAGAACAACAAACATCCAAAACAAGTTCAAAGCAACCTTTAATCGTTTTTCTAAAACGTTTTTTTCCCAGTCAGTTAGTTATATTTATTGCAATTTTTTGTTGCCAAAATGTTCTTTAACATCATTGAAACATTTCCAAAAGAGAGAGAGAGAGAGAGAAAGAAAGAAAGGATTTTACCTTGCGGATTCCTCTGCTTAGTTCCTCTCCATAGTTTGTCCCTAGGATCTCGAATATAACATTGGGATTCCCTCCATTCTCTGCAAATTCCAGATCTCCTGTCAAGCCATTCACTCCACCCTTAAAAACAAGAGGGAGAAAACTTTCACATGTATAAAGGTAAAGGTTCCCTCACACATACGTGCTAGTAGTTTCCAACTCTAGGGGGTGATGCTTATCTCTGTTACAAAGGCAAAGAGCCAGCACGGTCAAAAGATGTCTCCAGCATGACTAAATGCTGAAGGTGCACGGAACACTGTTACCTTCCCACCAAAGTGGTCCCTATTTTTCTACTTGCATTTTTACATGCTTTTGAACTGCTAGGTTGGCAGAAGCTGAGAAAGGTAACGGGAGCTCACTCCATTATGCAGTGCTAGGGATTCGGACCACCGAACTGCCGACCTTTCTAATTGACAAGCTCAGCATCTTAGCCACTGGGCCACTGCATCCCTTGTTCACATGTATGCTTCATTTCAAATATATCTTCCTGCCCTTATGAAATTCACACACAGCAAAATATTCAACATTCATTATGAACATTCAACGTTCATTATTCAAAATGTTTTATGCATTCGTGAACTCTTAATAACTACAAAAAGTAGAATAAGAACTTGGAAGAAATTTAAAACAGTTGCAATAATTTTAATACATTGGCTATTTCTTTCATTTACTTCTTTATGCTTCTTTTTTTAAAAAAAAAACCTTTGCAAACACTTACAAAGGTGAGGTGTCTAATATATGTATATATGTATGCAATTTCTATAGCTGCCTCTCTCAATCAATGACTCTGGGCAGCTTACATCCAAATGTTAACTTTCCAGTACTCAAATCTGATCAGTCATGTGTAACACAGGCAATTGTTGAAGTCTCTACAGAAAACAACATTTGATTAAGTTGATGAAAGAGTCACATTTTATGAATATTAAAGATGTGAATATTTTACCAGGCAGGTAGAAAGATGCACATCTTCTGGTAGGCTTGTATTTGGAAATGGAATAATTTTGAAAGGATTGCAACCCCAACCCTTGAACTAGATTTGTCAACTATTTAAATGTGTTCCACATGGTATAAAAGAGACAACGGAACAGTCTTCCATAAGATTGTAAAAAGCACCTTAGAATTTTAAAAAGTCTTCTTAAAATAAGCTAATATTTTTCTGAAAGAAGGGAACCTCAAGAAAAATCTTGCATAAAAAAAGCAATTGTGTTGCATTTATTTGTTTGTATTCTAAAAAGTGACTTATGACCGTTTTTCACAGTTATGACCATTGCAGCCTCTCCATGGCCACATGATCAGAATTCAGATGTTTGGCAGCTGATTCATATTTATGATGGTTGTAATGCCCTGGAATCATGTGATTACCTTTTGAAACTTTCTGACAAGCAAAGTCAATGGGAAATCCAGATTCACTTAACAAACCTGTTACTAACTTAACAAATGCAATGATTCACTTAACAAATGTGGCAACAAAATTAGTAAAATGGGGCAAAACTCACTTAAGAAATGTCTCACTTAGCAATATAAATTTTGGGTTCCATTGTGGCCGTAACTCGAGGACTACCTGTATCTTTCCTGTTAAACACAGTGCACCTAGAATCCCAAGCTTGATTTTGCCCAGGGGTGGGCTTCAAAAATTTTAGCAATGGGTTCTCTGCTCAGTTGCTGCATGGGTGTGGCCATGATGGATGTGGCCTAATCGGCCTCCTGCACCACAGTGGAAGGGGTGTTTTTGCCCTCCCTGGGCTCCGGAGGATCTCTGAAAGCCATAAACTTCTGAGAGGCCCATTTTTCACTCTTCCTGAGCCTCTGCGCACATCCTGAACTTATCTGCATCCAAAACAGGCCACAGGGGGACTCCTGGGAGGGGTGGAATGGGGTGGGCAGGGCCAGCCAGGAGTGGGATTTGGGGATTGTCCAAACTGCACAAAATCTTAGCTAGGGGCTCTCCCAAACCCCTGGATTTTGCCAGCCAGAAGACTAATTCACTAGGATAAAAATGAACTTTCATGTCTCCTATTTCAAAAATCAATATTATCCATCACTGACAATAAAGAGCCAGAAATTGGGAAGCAGGACATTAGATCTATGGATCATTCTTGAGATTGAGGGAAAACAGCATCCACAGCTCTGTTTTCCATAGGGCATATGAAAAAAAAGACTTGCTTTTTGTCAAGAGCTGAGATAAATGTGACTGAAAAAAACCCAGAAGGCAGTTAGATATAATAAAGCGGCATCATTTTTCTTTAGAGTGTATTGTTTGTATCAGCCTTATTTAATAATTTACATAGATTACAAATAGAATGGCACCACCATTATTTCTCATAATTGCTTTGGTCACCATTTCTTGAAGTGTCTTTACTGAATAATGGGAACATTGTCAAAAGTTTGAATAATGAAAATGGGGAGTTTTTAAACCCAGAATACCTTGATGGATTCTACTTAGAATAATGGAGAAATTGTGAAAATGATCTAATTCATTATATTTCTTCCAGTTTTGAGATGTGAGAGCAGATTCTTATTTTGGCTCAAATGGGATTTGCGATGACTTTTACTTTTATGAATTTTCTAGACCTGATGGAGAATCCAAAAGTAAGTTGATTTTGATTCCTTCTTGGTATATTCAGGTGTATTCTTATAGTAGAGGGGTGTCAAACTCAAGGCCCGCAGGCTGGATCTAGCCTGCGGGGTGCTTCGACCTGGCCCATGGGGCCACCCTGGAAACAGCAAAGGACCAGTTCTCAGCACATCTGTGGCCATCCTGAGCTCCATTTTTGTTGGCAGAGGGTTGCAGAAGGCTGTTAGGCTGTTGCAACTGGAAATGGAGCTTGGGAGCGCTGCACACAGCCTTTATGAGCTCCGTTTTCATTACAGAAAGTTGTGGGAGGCCGTCGCAGGTAGAAACAGAGCTTGGGAGGACAGCATGCAGCTTTCATGGGCTCTGTTTTTACTGGCAGAGGGTTGCAGGAGGACATCACAGCTGGAAACGAAGCTCAGAAGGGCAGCAGACAGCTTTCACATTTTTGCTGGCAGAGGGTTGCAGGAGGCCATCGCAGCCAGAAACGGAGCTCGGGAGGACAACGTACAGCTTTCACGAGCTCCGTTTTTGCTGGCAGAGGGTTACAGGAGGCAGTTGCAGCCAGAAATGGAGCTCGGGAGCTCATTTTCACTGGCAGAGCACTTGGGCCATTACAGACAGCCCGACATGAATGATGTTGAGCTGGTCATGCCCACCCTGGCCATTCCCACTCTGGCCTCCCTAGGTCAAAAGCAAACCTGATGTGGCCCTCAATGCAATCAAGTTTGACACCCCTGCTATAATATATATTCAGATTAGGCTCTATTTCAAGTTCATATTGTAGTAACCCAAATGGTATATGGAGGGCTAACCTCATACAGGTGGCAAAACAGTTAGATGTTTGTAAGAAACACTGTTCAACCAAAAACTGTATACAGGCAGTCCTTGACTTATAACCATTCATTTAGCAACCAATTGAAGTTACAACAGCGTTAAGAAAAGTATCTTATGATCAGTCCTCAGACTTATAATTGTCATACAATCAAAATTCAGGCACTTGACAACTGGCATGTACTGTATTTACGATGGTTCCAGCATCCGGGGGTCATTTGTGACTTTCCCAGCTATCTTCCAACATGTAAAAGTCAATGGGGAAGCTGTATTTGTTTAATAACCACATGATTTGCCTAACAACTGCAGTGATGCACTTAACAATGGCAAAAAGGTCATAAAATTAGGTACAACTCAATTGCCTTGCTTAGCAACAGAAATTCTGGTCCCAGTTGCAATCATAAATCCAGGACTGCAGGTAGTCCTCGACTTACAAAAGTTCATTTAGTAACCATTCAAAGTTACAACGGCACTGAAAAAAGTGACTTATGACCATTTTGCACACTTACAATTGTTGCAGTATCCTGTAGATGGCTCTAGCAGCACACTGCAGTGTCTAATATCTATATGGGCCTCTTTGCTCTTTTCATGATCTCATTCCCTATCTTTCTTGGGTTGGAAAGTCCCGGACTTTCCGGACTTATAGGTGATCTCATTTTACTAACATCACCACTATTCTTAATGATTGGTTGGGAGGTTTCACCTGCTGTATCTATTCTCCAATCCTAATGCTGTATCTATGAGGGGATTCACCAATCCGAATGCTGTATCTATGTTGCCTTTGTCTTCTTGTAAAAACCCTATAAAATGCAATAAATGCTGCCCAGGCAGTCAGACATCTTGGCACCCTGCACAATGACTGGTCTTTGAAACCCATCACCCATGGTCACGTAATTTACAATCGGATGCTTAACAACTGACTCACATTTATGACGGTTACAGTGTCACAGAGATACGTGATTCCCTTTTGTGACCTTTGGAGCAAAGTACATGGGGAAAACAGATTCACTTAACAACCATCTTACTAATTTAAGAACTGCAGTGGTTTATTTAACAAAGATGGCGACAAAAGTCGTAAAATGGGGCAAAAGTCATTTCACAAATTTCTCACTCAGCAACATAAATTTTGCGCTCAAGTGTGGTCATAAATTGAGGATTACCTGTATCTTTATTCATTGGCATGTTCATATGACAAACACTTTAAAAAAACCAGCACGCAATCCTGTGTTAAACATGAACATAGGTTGTGAACTATGTGCTGAGCACATTTCAGGGTCCCTAGAGTTTCATACTGAAGTTGATTTTGATAAATTCTAGAATACTGAACTGATCCCCAATCAAAAGGCTGCAAAACATATCATAACTTAGATAAACGCTGGGTTTAATTTTTTTTTAAAAAAAAATCTTCTGCTGAATTTTTTATTTTAAATATTTTAAAATGCATCGAAGCAGTACATATTAAAATAAACACAATTTGAAATAATGGGGGGGAAATGCATTTGAAAACAGAGAGTTTGAGATGAAAAACTGATCGCATATTTAAACATATATACACTAGCCGTGAATGAATGTTTCCCATTCAGAAGGGCATGGGAGTTTCCTAAAAACGTTTGCCACCTTTAAAAACCCAAATTTGCAGTCCAAATCAATTATTTTTCAAATTGCTTAAATTATACTGCATTTCCATCCCTGAGAGCTGCAATTATTGATTTGTTTTTTAAAAAACAAACTTTATTGATTATACAACTAAAATATCAAACAAACACATACACAACACACAGAAAAAAAAAAGAAAAAGAAAGAAAGAAAGAAAAACTATTTAAAAACTAGCAGTTCTATTATCGACAGTCTATGGTTCCTTATTTGTTATCAATATTGGTGACATATTTACGAAGACATCTTTTTGCAAATATATAATTACTAACTCTTTCACATTTTACAGTATTTACTATTATATTTTCTATTTTTGTTCTATCCAGTCATACCAGCATTCCCAGCTTCTATAATATTCTGAGGTTTCTTTTTCCTTAAGTGCTAAAGTTAATTTATCCATCTCTGCACAGGCTGTTATTTTCCGAATGACCATTTCCTCTGTTGGAATGTCTGCTTGTTTCCAACACTGTGAAAAGGTTATTCTGGCTGCAGTAAGAATGTGCAGTATTATATATGTGGCTTTTTTAGAAAATTGTCTATTAAATATCCCCAGTAAGAAGAATTCTGGTTTTAATTCAATTTGCTCCACCATTATTTCCTCTAACCATTTTTTTATTCTGTACCAGTATCTTTGGGCTTCAGTGCAGGACCACCACATGTGAAAGAATGTTCCGTGTTTCTTTTTATATTTCCAGCAATTCGGATTCATGTTAGGAGACGTCTTTGCTATTCTTGAGGGTGAGAGGTGCCATCTATAAAACATTTTATAGGCATTTACTTTATATGTTGCTGATTTTGTAATTTTATTATTCCTGGTCCAGATCTTTTCCCATTTTAATAATGTAATGCTACATCCTGTTTCTACTCCAAGCTATCATGTTGCCTTTGACTACTTCCTCTTCTAATTCTATCTCTAATAAATAATTATAAAATTTAGTTATACTTTTTTTATCTGGGCCTAATAGGATTTTATCTAATTGTTGTGGCTTAGCATAAATTTCAAAATTTTTCTTATCCTGATTGTATCTATTTTGAATTTGCAGGTAAGCCCACTGGTCTACTTGTAGCCCTTGTTCTTGGAGATCTTGCCATGATTTTAAAGTTCCTTGTACATCAAGAATGTTTTTGTATTTTATCATTTTGTTAAGATCTAAATTATTTGGATGTATCTTCGCCTAAATTATTTGGATGTATCATTGTTGAGATCCAGATTGGGATTTTTAAATCATGTTTTTTTTTAATTTCAATTAGCCAATAAGGAGTCTCTAATTATATGTCTGTGGAAATAATTCTGTTTGATTTCTAGTGTCCCATAAAAATGCATGCCACCCCCTCTGTAAGTTGTGGCCTTCTAGAAATAGGATTCTTTTATTCGACAAGTTTACCCACTCTTTCAGTCAAAGTAAGGAGGCTACATTATAGTATATTTCCCAATTTGGAAGTGCCATACCTCCCCTGCTCTTCATATCTTGCATTGCCTTTAGGTTTATCCTCAGTTTTTTTCCCTTGCCAAATAAATTTGGTGGTTATCTTGTTAAATTCCACAAAGTATTTTTATGTATCTTTATTGGTATTGTTTGGAATAAGTAAATAAATTTGGGCAGAATGTTCATTTTTATAGTGGCAATACTCCCTAGTAGGGAGATTTGCAATTTGACCCATATCTCTAAATCTTTTTTGACTTGTTGTAATAATTTATTATAATTATTTTCTATTAGAGTTTTGCTTTGAGCCATCAGCCAAATTCCTAAGTATTTAACTTTTTTTACTATTTGTAAAAAAAAATTAATTTCTGTTTTTCTGCCAGATTTTTAGTTATTAATTTCATTTTTTCCCTATTGATTTTAAGTCCTGCAACTTTCCCAAATTGATCTAACTCTTTCAGTACCTGTCTCAATTGGTTCCTCTATGAAAAAAAACATATCATCTGCAAATGACTGGAGTTTGTATTCTTCTTTCTTAATTTTTAATCCTTTTATTCCTGGGTTCTGTCTAATTCATGTAAGCAATGTTTCCAAAGATAATATGAAGAGCAGGGGAGATAGTGGACATCCCTGCCTGACACCTTTCTCTATTTTTATTGAACGTGTGTACTCTCCATTAATTATAATATTCACCTTTTGTGAGTCGTAAATTGTAGTCACAATGTTTTCAAATTTAGTGCCTAAATTCATATTGTAAATTTGTTGAATTAGGAATTGCCAATTTAGGTTGTCAAAGGCCTTCTGTGCATCCAAGAATACAAGGACTATTTGTTTTTCCATATGGGCTTTGTAGTACTCCAAAACATTTAGCACTATTCTTAAATTATTCCTAATTTGTCTATTGGGAAGGAATCCGTTTTGATCTTTATGTATATATTCATTGAGTATTTTTTAAAATCTATTTGCTATAATTGTGGTAAATATTTTATAATCAGTATTTAAGTGGGAAATTGGTCTATAATTTTGTATAAGTCGTAAATCAGAGTCTTCTTTCGGGATCCATAATATCAGTGTCTCCTTCCATGAATCTGGCATTCTTGCTGCAAGTAGGACCTCATTATATACTTCCACCATGAGAGGTCCTATTTGTTCTCCTATTTTCTTATAAACTTCCCCTGGTATCCCATCAGTTTATATTTGGTTATAGCACATAAAAAATAGGAGGTGATAATTATTTAGGTATTGATATTTGATTATAGGTGTTGATTATATTGAATTAAATAATTAATTGTGACTAATTGTGATTACTATAGATTAACTAATTAATTATTTTATAGCAAGGTTGATATATTTTCATTTAGATTTGTAAGCATTTGAAATATTATTTTATAACACTATTTTGAGATTAGGAATTTCATAGCATTTATAGATATACAGATTAATAGTACTTAAATTTAAATAGAGGAATTTGATATATTGTTAAGATCTACAAATCCAGGTATTTGATTTAGAAAATAGCTTTAAAATTGTTCTGGAGAATATATATATTGACAAGAGAGGTTAACCCTGTAACATATTTTATTAATTAGAGTAGTGGCCATACACAGATGATACTTTTCAATAGCAAATGTTAATTTGGGATAACATATTTAGTATAATACAAAAACAAAAACAAATTTTACAAGAAATAGCCTTTATGACTAACACAACGTTTAAAACTGGGAAGAAGACTACTTCAATACAAACAACTACGACGCCATCACCCTCAGTGATGGCACAAAAGACAATTGAAGAAACTCTACCTGGAGAGAAACAACCTGTCATCACGAATGCTAATATCCAATCGACCCTTCTTACTTTACAAGAATCCATGCTGAAACTTCAGGAAATAATGACGAAAAATCATACTGAAACAAGAGCTGACACAAATGAATTAAAAGAAGAGATGGGGAACTTAAAGGCAGAAATGAAATTAGACATCTCAAAGCTGGATAAAAAAATTGAAACAATACAGCAAGCACTAGAAAGGAATGAACAATAAACAATAATGAACAATAAACAATCAACAATAAAGGAGGTTGAGAAAAGGACGGAACAAACGGAAAAGAAGCTGGAAGTGGTTGGTGAGCAATTAAGAAACATGAGCAAAGAAATGGATGATTCCTTGGTATATTTGGAAATGGACAAGGCCGCAGCATATTTGAGATTCCAAAACATAATGGAGTCTAAAGAAGAGGATTTGGAACAAGTGATGGCAGGAATATTAGCAGAACTGTTGGAAAAAGATAAGGACGATATCCTGAAAGTCTACAGAGTGAGCACAAATTACACAAGATGACATAAATATCCAAAAGAGGTCCATGTAAGATTTGCCAGAAGAAAAGTTCATGATGTTATATATAAAATTTCTAGAGAAGAAGCAATTACATATAAAGGAAAATAAATCTTGGTGCTTAAACAAATCCCAAGAAGAGTGAGAGAGCAGAGGCGAGATTATAAATTCTTGGCAAACCAATTAAACCAAAAAGGCATCATATTCAGATGGCTAATTCCAGATGGGATGTTAATCACATGGGAAAAAAGAAAAATTAAAGTAGATTCTGTGGAAAAAGCCCAAGAATTCTATGAACGATTGGTAGGTCCTGAAGAATAGAGTAGTAGAGATGAACTAGAAACAAATTCGCAAGACGGCCAAGACTATCAAAAGAATAGAGATGGGAATTATAGGAACTTGAAAAATATACAACATCAAGAGAGAGAAGAACCGAAGATGCACAATCAGCTACAAAGAGAGACAGGAGTAACTACAAGACAAAGAGCAAGAGTCAATTAGGTGATGGACAAAGAAAAGAAAATACTATCAATTAACATAAATGGCCTAAACTCTAGGATAAAAAGGAAAAGAATACTAATTAAACATAACGCAGACAGAATATGTTTACAGGAAACTCATATAAGGAAGGAAGAAGAAAAATATCTAGAATGCCCCAAGCTAGGGAATTTGTATACGTCACCAGCAGATTTTAGGAAAAAGAAAGGGATAGCAGTATACATGAAAGAGGACATTAAAACAGAGCTAATTTGGACAGACCCCAATGGAAGAATTCTGGTGTTACAAATTTGGATTAAATCAACTCCAATTCTATTAGTGGTAATTTATGCCTCTAATGATAACCAAAAGGAATTCTTTAAACAATTAAGACGGGAAAATAGTGGAATTAGAGAAAAGGAATATTTGTATCTTGGGGGACTTCAATGCTATTGTGGACCATCAGAAAGATCATAGTAACGGGGGGAGGAAAAAGAGAACTACCGAAAACATGTGAGGAAATGATGATTGAACTAAATTTGATAGACATGTGGAGGAAATTAAATCCTGAAAAAAAGCAATTTACATTTTATTCCAATCCTCATCAGTCATGGACACGAATTGATATGGTGTGGCTGAATGGTGAGCTAGTAAATGAGAGATTGAAATTTACCAAATGAATGGGCAGATCACAATCCGATTCAGATAGTGTGGAAAGGTAGGAAGAAACCAAGGAAAAGGTGGTCTTTAAATACACAGCTAATTAAAGAGAAAGAATTTATGAATAGACTTAAGGAGGAATTAGACTATTTCTTAAAAGAAAATAACAATGAGGCAACTGCAATTATTGATTTGTAATGGCTTATCTACGGGCACTATGGCTGTGTGGCATGCTTCCATTTTATCTTAATGGTTTCGGATTGTACCTTAGTCAGTCATACCATTTAACCATATGGAAATTACAGTTTCTCATTGCTAAATACCATGTTTTCCCCAAAATAAGATCCTGTCTTATATTTTTTTGCCACCAAAAAGGCAGCAGGTCTTATTTTCAGGGGATGTCATTCACTGACTCACCTCATTTGCACATGTTGTCCCCGGCCTCCTTTTCACTGTCAGAGGCCTTCAGGAACTTCATCTTCTGCAGCTATCGAGGCTTTTCTGAAGGCCTCTTCAGATGATAACCGAGCTCCGGATCAATCTGGAGCTTTGTTATCAGCTACAGAGGCCTTCAGGAAAGCATTGCCAGCCTTGCCAGCTGTAGAAGAAATGGGCCAGCAAGGCAGGTGTCGGGGTGTGCAAAGCCTGGCTACATCTGTCCAAAGGTAAGTAGTAGGCAGCTCTACCCCCCCATCCCCACCCTAGCTTAATTTTTACCCATGCACTCTATTAGGGGAATTAATTATTTTGGGGGTAGGGCTTATATTGGGTGCACATGTAAAAATCAAGCTAGGACTTACTTTCAGGGTAGATTGTATTTTCGGGGAAACAGGGGTAGCTATAGGGATATTAAACATGGGTGATCTCTCCATGATTGCAATTGGAGTAGTCTGGTAGTTCCTACCAGTGAGGAATTCAAAACAAAACAAGAAATTTAGCAGAATTTAACAGCTAGAGTCACCTCTATGTGCTATGCTTTATAGAGAGGGGAATAGGTCATGGCCGCAGACTTTTTATCTGTCAAACGCAGAGGGAAAATTAGCTGCAAAACGAAGGCCTGAACCTTTAGAAACTCCAATTGTTATTTATGTGGTACAGGTGCTGTGTGTTTCTGACAACAAAAAATTGAAGGAAAAGCATTAAAAACCCAAAGCCCAGAGGTAATAGTCTGAAGCCAGGAAAAAGATTAGAAATTGATTATTCCCACTTAGAAGTTATAAGAAAAGCGAAGGCTAGAATCTGTGCAAGTCTTTATTTCTGCCTGCTGAACTTTCAGGCAACTGAACCTCCAGTCTTGAGAGCTGGTTTTATCTATCAAGCACAACGTAGGACCCTAGAGTAATTTAAGAAGCAAAATCGTTGAAGATTTATTGTTTTTTTTATAAATGGTCGATTGACAGACAGACAGACAAACATACAATCTATTTTTTGTGATATTCTGAAAACATTTTTATTAGTATTGACTATAATACAGCTTATCTGGATAATACTGTTTTCATAAAAATCAATGCCTTTCTAATCTTTACTAAATCTTCTAGACACATGTAATAGAAATGGAGAGGGGGAAGGACCATGTTAGGAGTACAAAAAATAGAACAAGCCTGATAGGGTTATCTGAAGAGACCAAATAATGCTTTGGATACTCTGGACAAGACAAACCACAGTGGTTTTTCATATTTAGATAGCAAGCGTTAGTCTTCAAAAGCTGGAGGATAAATGAAGAAACCCCTCATCCTTCAAAATGGTTGAGGTCACCTTCTATTCAATAGAGAAATAAGGAATAAATATATCAGCCTAAAAGAAAGAAGAAAAAGGGGGACAGCTCAAGCTGTGGTAATTTCGTCCCACTCTCTCTAATTGAAGAGAACAATCAAAATGAGTCCAAAAAAGAAATTTCAATGTACAGCCATTTTGATAGAAGCCACTTTGATCAATTGCTGTGTTTTAGTTCTTTCTCACACATAGAGAAAGTAAAGGAGTATGGGGCACTCACTTACTCTATCTCTTGATTCTAAGTCTGGATGAAAATTTGCTTCCGGGAAGGAAAATGATAATGCATGATGAAGCAGAGTTGGTAGGGAATTCCTCCATGAAAGTTGAGCTACTTTGGTTCTTGTTCAAGAATTCAAAAGCATACAAAGCAATGAAAACAAAATGAAGTTGGCTTATCCCCATTTGAAGATGCATCTACGTTTATTCTTATGTGTGTAAGTACACAGGTATGTATTTAGTTATAAAGTTCTGACAATGATGCAAGTCTATGTGTATGTTTTTGCACCTTCTTGACATTTTAATTCAAGCAGACTGTAGACCAGGGGTGTCAAACTTGATTTCATTGAGGACAGCATCAGGGTTGTGTTTGACCTTGGGGGACCAGGATGTGTGTGGCCAGCTCAATGTCACTCATCGAGGCTCCATTTTCAACTGTGATGGCCTCCTACAACCCTCTGCCACCAAAAATGGAGGTTGCGGAGGCCACGCATGGCCCACCCAGGCTCAGTTTTCGTTGGCAAAGGCACCGTGGGCCAGTTCTTTGCTGTTTCCAGAATGGGCCCGTGGGCCAGATTTAAGCATTAAGCAATTACTTCAGTTATTAACTAAAATACATGAATGTTAAACAAATCTGGTTTTCCCATTCCCCCTTCTGCTTGTTGACAGCCAGCTGAGGAAAATCACAAATGGTGATTTTGGAATGAATGAATGAATGAATGAATGAATGAATGAAAATGAGCTGGAGGTCTTCTAATCCATCCCCTTTCTCAAGCAAGACAACCTATATCATAGGATCGCCTACGATTTCTGGAGGTAAGCTGTTCCACTGGTTAATTGTTCTCACTGTTAGGGAGTTTCTCCTTAATTCCAGGTTTATTTTATTAATTCTTTGATTAGTTTCCAACCATTATTTCTTGTCCTGCCCTCTGGTGCTTTGGAGAATAATTTGACTCTCTCTTCTTTATCAAGTAATACTGCCCCTCAAATACTGGAATATGGCTATCATGTCATCCCGGTCCTTCTTTTCACTTGACTAGACATACCCAATTCCAGTGGGCTGAATCCGGCCTACGAGCCTTGAGTTTGACACCCCTGCTCTAGACAATGTATAGATGACAATAACATCAGAAAATGATGTAATATAATACAGTAATTTTGATATCAATTGCTCCACAGCTCCACAAGTGCTATTCAAAGACCTTCTGGAAAAGACAGTCTTCACCACCTTCTGGGATGCCCTCAGAGTGAAGGCCATCCTCTCTCAAGAAGGATTGGTTAGTCCATTGAAGAATATCTACTCAAAGATCATCAATGGAATCTCACCTCTCACCTCTCACAACTCCACATAGACATAGACATTTTGCAGGCATTCTCTGGTCCTCTGAGTCAGGCAAGCAGAATTGATCCTGTAAAGCTTGTCTCAGATATCCAGTCTTATGCCACAATTAATATTAATGAATGGGAAAGTGACCAACATCAACTTTGAAGTTCTCTCTGTCCATGTTTTTGGAAGGCACATAGGTTAAGAAGCGGGAATGGAAAAAAAAAACACCTTGAAACTCAGCCTGATTATAAAATCTCTTTGTGAACAATCAGTTCAGAACTTCAGCCAAAATAGTCTATTTCTTTTCCAGCAGGGCATCAAAGAGGAAATCCAGATAGAAAGGCAGAGGACAGGGAAAGAGAGGGAAAAAGAAGAAAGAGAAGGAGTATCAAAAGGAGGGATGAGTCTGAGAGAAAGAAAGAGAAAAGACAATAGCAAAAATAAAACAGAAACATTTGCCATCCTAATTGGGGGCTTGATCCTATCCATTGGTCTTTTTCATATTTGGACCCTCTCTGCGTGCAAAATCAGACCTATCATTCCCTAGAAAATGAAACCATTGGTGCATTAAGATGCTTCTCGCCTTGCTGTAAAGAAAGGAGTCCTGGAAGCTGTGAAAACAATGCGGTAACACAGGACAGGTTAATAGCAAGGCCAAGCCACTCAATTTGCTCAGCAGTGTGCAGGTATCTCACATTCACACCTGCTTCTGTTCACATTAAAAATTTATCACTCTGCAGTTGGTTTTAGATGCTTTCCTTAAAATAGAGTCACATAACAATTACAGGAAGTTCTTGACTTATAAAAGATTGCTTAGATTTCCCCCCAAAATACTTAAATGCAAAAATACAGGTGCCCCAGGCATGAGTGACATCAAGCTGGCCACCCACACCCTGGCCACTCCCCCACCTCCCTGAGGTCAAACACAGCCCTGATGCGGCCCACAATGAAATCACGTTGACCACCCCTGTTATAGAGGTTTGTACAATGAAAGGACATTCAGTCCTTTATAGACTTTGGGCAACTCATAACAAGATACAAGAAAGAGCATCACATTCCCCTTATGAAGATTTCACTACAATTATCTTCTTTGAAATAAATGCATATAGGAAAATTTATTTCCTGAATGAGAACTGGAAAGATAAAAGTGATTTGTTCTCTACATGACACTAATGAAGTACCTCAACCTTTAACACAGAGATTATTCATTTTCCTTCCCCCTTTTTACTGCATTAAAGTTGTGTGTGCTGGTCATTGTTCCTATATTGTGGTGAGAAATTAATCATTACTCTGAGTAGTAATCACGAGTTAAAAAGTTACTTTTGTTTTCTTACTTTCCAAAGGCTGGAAATATGAAAAAAAAAAAAAAAAAAAAACAGGATGAAAAAGTTTGTGAATAAAAGGATTTGTAGGTGTGTATTTATGTACATATCGTGCTATATTCCCTTTCAGGTTTTTGCAAGGAATAAATGTAGTAAGCAGAAGAAATTCAAACAAGGGGATAAGAAAAAAGAAAAAGAAATCTAATTAAAGGTAGTTAGTCTTACATTTTTCTCCTTTCATTCAGCACCCATTCATTCTTGAACCTGTCTCTATACATTACAACACACAATTCTCAAATAGTCCCATATCCTTGCATTAAACTTAGTTTAGGTTCCTTCTCATATATTCAACTATTATTTTTTTAATCTAAGAAAGTGTGCAGAAGTACACTTTTTATAATTTTTTGATAAACACTTATTCCTAATAACATACTACAAACTGTCTACTAGCATTTGGGTGTCAATATTTTGCACCTACTTCCTTATATTTAGTAAACATTTTACCAAAAGTCACAAAAATACCTACTTTTCCTAATTTGTTACCATGTATGTGTAACTTGTAAATATTCATTCTATTTTTCATCTGAAATATAATTATCTTATATATTACATTAATTTTCAGATTCATCTCTTTGTGGCATCATACAATCTAACTAGTATTCCCTGCATATTGTTTAGGATCACAGCCAATTAAACGGTATCAGTTACAAAAGAAACATACAACTTTCACATGCCCAACCACACACCTCTAGGGTCAGCTCAATTTATCCATAAAATATAAAAAAGACACGTCTTTTTAATATTCATAAATAAGGTTAGCATTAATATTTATGATTTGTGGATATACTATATTTTTCGGTCTATAAGATGCACTCCCCCCCCCCAAGTGGGTGGAAATGTCTGTGCATCTTATAGAGCGAATGTTGCTGAAGCCCCACCCACTCACCAGTCCCCACCCTTTGGTCTCTTTCTCCCACCAATTTGCCTCCTTGCAGAAAACAGCAAACAGCCTGGTCAGCTTCAGCACAGCCTGATTAACATGAGCAGCTGATTGGCAGTTGGATTGGCCTCCCGGAATACCGCCCATCAGCTGTTGCAGGCTGTGGGAATTGTTTCTGCCCATCGCCACCATCGCCCATCGCTACCACTTTCTATCGTAACCTCTGCATGCCCCATTTTTAGTCTCTGCGCATCCTGTTTTCGGCCACCATGTGCCCCTCTGTGTGTCCTGTTTTTGCCCTCTCCCGTTTTTGGCCTGTTCCAGGCAGCGGGGATTAGTGGTGATAGGCAGCAGTGGTGATCCCTGCCACCTGGAATGGGCCAAAAACAGGATACGTGGAGACCAAAAATGGGACATGCGGAGGCAGCCTGGAACAGCTGATGGATTGTATTCTGGGAGACTCGACCCAACCGCTAATCAGGTGCTTGTGCTAAATTAGGCAGTGCTGAAGCTGACCAGGCTGTTTGCTGTTCGCTGCAAGGAGGCAAATTGCTGGGAGGCAGAGGCAGATTCCTCCACACCTTGTTTTCCTCCTCTAAAGCTAATGTGCGTCTTATAGTCCAGAGTGTCTTATAGTCCGAAAAATACGGTACATCAATATAAATGATTCAGTGACATTGTGATTGCCAGGATTCATCAACCTAATAATTATCATAATAATACAAATCATGATGTTTTGAAGCTCATCTTTCTCAGAAAGATGGATCAGCTTAGCTACCACATCAAACTAACAAAATCATCAAGCTTCAAAAGATTTTATAGCACCATTGTTCAAGAATACCCAGATGTTTCTCTATGCATTGGCTTTTAACACCACCACCACCAGCAACAACAACAAAACCCAGGCCAATTTTTAAGCATCTCGCATCTAAAATTGGATCAGATGCCAACAACATGAAAGAATAATAAATGCTCCATGTGGCTCTTACTGCCCCAGAAATTCAGTTGGCTTCCTGTTTACTAGTGAATGACCAATGACTGAGGGATGTGGCAATGAAGATTTTGCTGTTGACATTCTCTACTTATTGTTTTAATTCTCACTTTTTTGTGTGTGTGAAACTTCCATGTTTGCCTGGTTGTGAAAAATGATAGATAACCAGTTGAATGACATATCCTTAACTGGTTGGATACATGCATATGTATATTCAAAGGATATACTTGAAATATTAGATTTTTTACTGAATGCTAATTCAGTGATACTGTCTATAGGAAGTTCTTGACTTATGACCACAATTGTATTGACTGTTTCCTAGTATGATTTGATTGCTTATTGTACCCTATGATTATCATTTAATGTTGTACCTTATGATTCTTGCCTCTTGACAAATGTATCTTTTCTTTTATGTACACTGAGAGCATTTGCACCAAGACAAATTCCTTGTGTGTCCAATCACACTTGGCCAATAAAGTATAAAGCATAAATTGAGCCCACAATTTCCATTGCTAAGTGAGACAGTTGTTAAGTGAATTTTGTCCCATTTTACAACCTTTCTTGCTATACTTGCTAAGTGAATTACTGCAGTTGTTAAGTTAGCGGCATGGTTGCTAAATGAAGCTGTCTTCCTCATTGACTTTGCTTGTTAGAAGGTTGCAAAAGGTAATTACATGATCTCATGATATTGCAATTGTCATAAAAGTGAGCTAGTTGCCATATTTTCAAATTTTGATCATGCGCCCATGGGGATCCTGCAATGGTTGTAAGTGTGAAAAACGGCGATGTCACTTTTTTTCACTGCTGTTGTAATTGTGAACAGTTACTAAATGAATGGCTGTAAGTCAAACACTAACTGCTTATCTGCTTTTAGGCCCAGGCGCATGGCCAGTAGACACTTCTGTAGGATAGTCAGTATACCAATGTGCCTTGTGAATGATCTGCACAGGTCTACATATACATAATGTGTGTGTGTGTGTGTGTGTGTGTGTGTGTGTGTGTGGTGTGTGTGTGTGTGTGTGTTTGTGTGTATGTTTGTATATGGCCATTAGACACTTCTGTAGGATAGTAGGATAGCAATGTGCCTTGTGAATGATCTGCATAGGATTAATACACACACACACACACACACACACACAAAGTTATAAAAGAGAAGTGAACCACCTCTGAATTCACCAACCATATAGAAAAAGATATACGTCTTAAAAACACTCCTATGTATTTCATCAGCAAATACAATCCTTTAACTCTATAAAAGTCTGACCTCCTGCTGAAACCCAAGCATCATGATTTAGAGTACCTTCTTGATTGTATCCAGCATAGATCTCCCTCCTTGCCAGGGTTTTGAATTCTTCCTAATGCATGTCAAGCTAGCCATACTGTGCCACTTTCGGTCTTCCAGCTTCTTATGAAAAGCATTTGCTAGCAACAACACGGTATCGTATATGTAAAGGTTGGTAATCTGTCAAAGAGATTAAGAATTGATTATAAGTAACTAGAACCCACATGCTGGCAGAATTCAGAGGTAGTTTGTCTCAGCTGTCACCACTCAAGCTTTCAGGAACTTAAATGTAATACCACCACAATAGATTGCTTCACATTTTACAAACCACTTGGGCCCTGAAGCTGTTACATGATTACTAGTTAATTCAGTTTGCATTTCATAAGTCGAAGCATGTTCCTGGCTGCTACTTGAAATGTTACAATTTTTCTATCCCAAAGGTTATTTCAATGCATGTCAAGACTTTTATGGTGTCTTGATAAGGTCTTGTGTCTGTACACTTATGAAAGAACAACAGCACACAGTTTGTTCTCCAGATATAAGTCCTAATTGCACCAAGACATCCTTCTGATTTCCAAAATACAGTTAAGGAGTATGGAAGAAAAACTTCTACAACTCATCATCTGTGAGTTTCATGTTTCAGATTAATATTCCTAACAGATACAATATTTCAAAGAAGCCTTCTCCAAAGGAATCCTTCAATATAATTTCATGTCCAAGGTCTAACATTCTGACATGCATATTTACAGAGACAAACAGAGAATGCTGGTTATTCCTATCATGCAATTCCAATGAACAGGTATTGCATGATGATTTTATTTATTTTTTTACAAAATTGAACTGGCTTCCTATTTTTTCCAGTTCTGAGCTAGATTTGGGCATTCTACATTTTACTGTTCCAGATGAATTATTCTTAGTTAAGGAGCTACTAAGAAACTGCCAGATAAGTTGGAAGGAGTGGTCAAGCGAGCACTTAGCTTGGAATCCTTGTGCAGCTGTAAGTGGCCTAAGCTTCGCCTTCCTCAAGATCCATGAAGCTTTAGTTGGTCATTCTCAAGGGAAGGTAAGCAATTTGGGCATTTTTTTGTAACATAGGTGGTAGACAATAAAGTTATTGACAGTTGTTACTCATGGGTATCTCTGGTTGATTGTGCCTGACAACTGTTGAATCAAATACACTTCTTAGCAGAGTCATGGATAAATGCTTTCCATATTGACATTTTGGCCAGGTACACAGAATCCATTTCAGACCAGTAAATAAGTATCAAATTAGTTTTTTGCTTGTTTGTCTGTTTTTTTTTTTTTTTTAAATCATCATTGTACATTGGGGTAAAATTCATGTTCACATTTTTTGTGTGCTTGAAGGCAATCATTCAGAATGAGAGGCATGGAAGTTGTCTAAATCTGTATAGATCTCTGTAAATGAATGAGCTTCTCAGCCATTTTAATATTTGATTCATTTTAATATTTCAGCATAGTTTTCTTTTTTAAAAAAATCATGGCTTTATATAAGCAATGATAAAGGATATTGTTGGCATTTAGGATTTACAATTTGGTCCATTAAAGAAACTTCTAGATTGTGATTATCAAACCATAAACAACAATTTAAATACATATAGCCCTATAATTAACTTTCTTTCTAGAAATAAACACTTCGTTTTAGAGAAGGAAAGAAAAGAACATGATTATGAGACAGGAAGAGAAAAGGGAATAAAAGAGAAAGATCTACTTGGAGCAGCATATAGTTTTTATCAACATCTACCTAAAAGGATAGAATAGGAACAAAAGTTTTTGATAGGAACAAACCCAAAAAGGAAAAGCAAAGCAAAGAAAAATCTTCCTTCTAGCTTTTAGAGAGTAGGCAATCAAAAGTCTCTGGGCTACTCAGTGCTTATCATCATCATCCTAATTTATACATAGACTTTGTAGAACTAATCTTTTTTTTAAAATGAAGCATTTTGTCTTTTGCATTAAGCAAGCAAAGTTATTAAGATCATTGGCAACTTCTCCCAATAAAATGATTAAAAAAGCAATTCCTTAGTTTAGAGGAATACTGGGACATTCTCACAGTTCATGTTGATTCATATGTTAGGGCTAATGAATGAAGGGTATGAACAAGGTCTCTCGCAGCATTTTACTATGAGCAAATTACTTATCTTCAACTTCTTGAAACTGCCATATATTTTGCAACTCTTGCACGGCTGTCTCATCTTTGAAGATCAAAACATCAGTTTTTGAAGCAGCCAAATAAGCCTTGCAAAGGAGGTGGCTGCTTTTATGATTCATGTAGAAGTGTTTGTTCATGCTAATGGTCATTGTGAAAAACTTTTTTAGTGCTCTGCACAACTTTATCAAATAGCTGTTCATTTAAAATCATTCTTATACAAGTAGTCCTCAACTTACGACCAGTTGAGACAATGAAGATGCTTATAAGGAAGAGGTGAAGGCTCTTGTGGACTGGTGCAATAAAAGTAACCTGGATTTTAGAAAGAGCCAGCATAGTCATACTCCACTCAGTATCAAGGATGCAGCTATAGAGGTGGCCAATAATATTAAGTATCTGGGGGTGCAGATAACTAACAATCTGAACTGGTCTTTCCACACGTCATCCTTAGTGAAGCGTGCAAACCGGCACCTGCATTTCCTGCATTGGATGAGGAGAGCACATCTTTTTCCTTCTGTCCTAGACACTTTCTACAGAGGCACAGATGAGAGCGTTTTAATAAACTGCATCACTGTTTGGTTTGGTGGCAACAGCACCTTAGATAGAAAGTCCCCACAGAGAGTGGTAAACACAACCAAGAAGATTATAGGTCACTTCCTGTTATTCAGAATACTGCTTATAAGTGCCATGTGCTTAGAGCTCAAAGCATTGTTGGAGACTCCACACCCACCCACTTTATGGTCTGTTTCTGTTTCTGTTTTCTGGGATGGAGGTTTCGAAGTATTTCTAGCAGGACTACTAGATTCTGTACCAGCTTTGTTCCCCTATGACCTCCTGTCTGGTAAACTCGCAAGATTCGTTTTTCTCGCCATGTACATATATACTTCTGAACTAGACTGTGTTATTTCTCTGTGTCATATAATATATGTGGATAAATGCATAATTATGTATGTATGTATGCATTTATTTATTAATGTCATGGTTATGGTGTTGCATATTGCCAGTGGTGACCCTTTGAGAGCTGCATGCAATGAAATTTCTTTTTAATGTATGCAGATTAGTGTGCATTCAAAGTGACAATAGCTATTCCAAGTCAAAGTCTAAATCATTTAATAATAATTTGATACTATGATGTACTCCACAAAACCTACTTGTGACCCACTTTCAAAGTTACGATAGCTGTTCCACACATGCACACACGCCCACCCCTCCTTGTGATCATGTGATCATATTTTGGAAGCTTGGCCACCTGCAGTCACATGACTGTAATTCATGATTTTTTTTTTCCTGGTTTCTGTCATTTACTTCCAGATTCCAGCAAAAAAATGCCTATTGGTAATATTGACTTGCTTAATGACAGCAGTGCTTACTTAATGACCATTGCTTTTGCTAATGACTGCTGCAAAATATGTGGAAACATTGAATCTGGTTATGTGGTGCCCCAAATTAGGAGCACAGTTACAGTTCTCAGTTGAGCACTACCTATATTTCTTCATTCAACATAAAAAATTGTTAGAGCCAAGAAATAGATATTTTAAGTCTGTATGTGTATTGTAGATAAGCACTTGGCATCATTGTCAATCACCAGGAATTCATGTATGCTAATTTATTTTACATTAATTTTTATATCTCAATTTTTTCCATGTGACTTTAGAATACTGTATTAATCACAGTAACCTCAAAGCATATTATATTTGGGGAATTGGAATTCTGCTTCCTATATTTATTGTGGTTGTATGTAATCAAAAGTGGTTGCTTAATGTCCTGTATAATTCAGCAAAAAGCAATTGATTTAATATGCATTTTTTTTCAGAGGTTTCAGAATAGAAGAAAGAGGATAATGGAATGGAATGGGAATAGCCAATGAACTGATCACTTTTTATATTTGCTTTTTCAAACATTCAAGAGACAGATGGGGGGAAAAAACCATCTATAGAATTATTCTTTTTTAGTGTGGGAATTAGCCATGATTAAAGATAGGACTGATGACTATTTCCTTTGGCTATATTTGATTACATTGCTTGGGTTTCTGAAACTACTATTAGCCAGTGAGCTGAACATGGTTTTGTCATAGGTCATCTATATTGACCACATTGAAAAGATCTGCCAGCAGAGATAGTTTTTCAATATATATACTATCATACTGTAGTTATAACTACTAAACATACAGAATTTAGAAGCAGACAAGGTCTAGCGAATGCACAACAGAAAAGAGAGAAATGAAATGGATACTTAAGATTGAGTAGTTAGGGCAAAAGAGATATGAAAAGGTGTTGGTGGAATCCCCCCAAATCTAAGATTATGTCTCCAACCTACTTTAAACCTTAAACTGTTCCTACAGATTTGGCAAAAAGGATAATTAAATTCAGGATTTAGAATGAACAGAGCAATCAGATAACAGTGTAGGAAGGGACTTTGGAGGTCTTCTAGTCCAACCCTCTGCCCAAGTTCCATTCCCTTCATGTAGATGTAGTTTCATTGAGGACTACATGCTGAATGAGGTTTGTCAGCTGGTTTGAATGATCTGGTGATGATGCTGTCTATCCCACATTTTTCTATCTTACCAAGAAGTAGGTTGTGAAGACAAGTATCAATATATTTCCTCCCTCCCTCCCTCCTTTCTTTCTTTGTTTATTTATTTATTTATTTATTTCTTCTTCATGATGTTGGTCATAAAACATCAAAAGTATTTTTGAAACCTAGTTAGGAATTTTGATACCCCTATCTCTGCAAGAAACTTTCACCATCCTTTGATTTGAGGCAGTGCAGCTGGAAAAGATTGAAATAATGGCTCATGCTGTTTGCCAAAACTTTTTGCCAATATGTCAGAAAAACATGTTATGTATCATATACAACGCCATATATTATATTTTGCATTCAACAAATCTTCATTTGGGAATTCTTGGCAGGACTGCCCAACTATAATGACCTGAACATTCTTGATTACCATATAAAGCAAAATATTTAGAATACAAGTGTATCGTTTAGACAAAAGTTATACAACAACTATAGATGTTGAGTTTCATAGATCTACTTAAGCTTATGAAATAATGAATAAAAAATAAAATATTTTAAATAGTGTAGTAAAAACATCTAACACCTTAAAATATCCTTGTTATGATTACAAAAATCTATAAATTCACAACAGTTAATGGCCAACTATTCACTGATAGTCTTAACCTAAGTGTTAATCCGTTTTGCAGGAAAAAAAAGTTTGAGATTGCCTGAAATAAGTGGAATGGTGTGCAAAACTCTTTTTTGGCAGGGAAAAAAAAAGCAAAACATTTTAAAAAATATATGAGTTAAGAGTTTCCTTTGTTTTATTTTGGAATTTTTACCTTGAGATGACTTATCGTTTTGAACAAATCTCTATTCATTAATTCCCCTTGTAGTCTGGCATCATTAATGTAATATTATATGGGTAGAGATTTCAGCTGAATGGCACTCAGGATGAGAAATCTGATTTTAATTGAAAAGTCTGGCCCTTTTGAGCAGGTTTTCTGATAAAGGATATTTGCAAAACAAATGAAAGCAGATATTGATCTCCAGAAAGCTGTGAATATATGTGATTTCATTATGGACTGTGCAGGGGAGTGTATGTGTGTGTTTATGTATGCATTTGTATCAGGTGGGATTCAACCAGTGTTACTACTGGTTCGATGACTACGTTCTGTGCGCGTGTAAAAACTCTTAAGCTGTGCCTCCTGGACAGCTGAAAAGCCCTGCGTGCAGGCGCGCAGCATTTGAAAAGCCACTTTTTTCCTGCTTTTTCAGGAAAAAGCTGTGCCGCGCAAAGCAGCTGAGGTTGAAAAAGCAGGAAATAAAGGACAGGTAAGAGCCTGGGTGGGCGTGCGGGTCAAACAGCAGCAAACACAGAACTGGTTCTGTGTCTGTTGCTCTTCAGAGCTACCAGTTCTATAGAGCCGGGCAGAACCGGTAGCATCCTACCCCTGATTTGTATATTTGAGTTTATGAACGTCTACTTAAGTGCATTAGATGGGTAAAAATTTCATTATAAAAAGCTTTTCTCATCCACCTAAGTAATGATTATAGCATAGGATCAGAAGATACCTCCATATTTTGAGAGAAAGGGTCTTTTGGGTCACAAAGTGATGAAGATATTCGGTGGCTCCCACGGAAACAGCGCTGACTGATGTTCTGTGGTACAGGAAAGCTCTGCCGAATAATTGTTAATCTTCCAATTGACTTTCTCACCAGATCCTGTACGTCTCCATCATTGATTTCCTGTAAGATAAAGCACAGAATATTTGGAAAACTAAAAATACCTCCTGTAAGGTATAAGATGTGAGACACATGTAGGGCACACTTAGTATAAATAAGCTGAAATACCTATCCATATCCAAAAAGCTTGTGCTTTACAATTTTACAACTTGAAGCAGGGGTGTCAAACTGTGTTTCATTGAAGGGTTTAAGGGTTTCATTGAAGGCTGCATCAGGGTTGTGTTTGACCTCAGGGGGCTGGGGGGACGTGGCCAGGGTGGGCATGGCCGGCTCAACGTCACTCATCAAGGCTCCATTTTCAGCTGCAATGGCCACCTGCAGCCCTCTGCCAGTAAAAACAGAGCCTAGGCGTGCAGCCTCCCTGAGCTCCATTTTTGCTGGCAGAGGATTGCAGGAGGCTGGCACTGTGGGCCAGTCCTTTGTTGTTTCCAAGGCGGGCCTGCAGGCCAGATCTAAGCACCCCATGGGCCGGATCTGACCCATAGGTCTTGAGTTTGACACCCTTGACTTAAAGCTTAATGGAAACTATAGCCAAGGAGAACCCAAAGGAAATTCACTTTATAGATTTTTTTTTCATATACATGAAGGCAAAGAAGCAAAATAAGTAGGAGAGATATTGTACACACTGAAAGCAGAGACACATAGAGAGAAAGGATAAGATGATAAACAAGACAATTGTCTTCTGTGACAGACAATACAGGACAAAGTAATGTCAGAGCATTTCCATCTCCCAGGGCAATATATGGCAGATCTCAAAGTGACTGTTTGGGGGGGAAAACAGGACTTTAAAGACAGCATTGAAGAAGAAATAGCTGAATAGCAAAAAGGTTTCTGGCAATCACAGAAGGTTTCAACAACTACAGTAATTTTGAATACTTTACAATTGTTAATTGATAAGATAATTGTAAGCTATTTTATATTGTATGTAATCTGCATTTCTATTTTTTTTTTTTTTTAAAAAAACCCTATCTTACTCTCTTTTTCCACCTCAACCCAATTTAAATCCTGCATCAGAAAAAGGTGATGAGCCTTCCTCCTTAGGTTATTGGCAAAAAAATACTTTGGTTTACCACATTTTAAAAAAGAAACAAGAAAAAAGCATAGGAAAAATTAGAAAGTTTTTTTTAAAAAAATCATGGATTTGTCTTGTAATATAACTGAAGTGCACTAACCCACATAGACAAAAATGCTTGAGGTGATCTAACATGGATAAGTGTGGTTTGGAAATGGAACAAAAACTGTTTTGAGTTCACTTTGATGTTGCACATAGGATTAAAACAGGGTGGTGTTATCACTTTTTTGTCCAACCAAGATGGTTGTCAGGGCAATTGGGCATATGGATAAGCCCTGATTTAATGAAGAAGATTATATGTGTTTACTGACTTGAATTATAATAAAAATAATAAAGGTGAGATATAAATAAGTTCTTGATAAGAAATAAGAAATTGTTCAAAAAGCTGACTTTAAGGTACTAGTAAGAATCCTCCCTCTTAAACCATAGAAAAACTAAACTACTGCGTTGATCAGATGAAGTCTTGAGTATTTTGTTTAGTTCTGGGTTTTAAGAAGGATTTTTCAAGGACTCAGAAAAACATAAGCAGATTCAGAAAGGCAGTGAAGATGATCAGGGACAAATTAAGTTTTATGAAGAGAAATTTAAGTAATTGGGCATGCTTAGCCTTGAAAAGCAAAGACTGAAGAGAAATGTGATGCTGCCTTTCAATTACTGAAAAGACATTATGCAAAAGGTATCATGCAAGAGGTCTTTTCATGACTAGGACATGTATAATAGATTTGAGTTGCAGAAAAGCAGATCCTAACTGAATGTTAGGGGAAAAAAAGAAAACCTTCTTACCAGTTTACAGTAGCTTAATCATGGAATTAGCTACCTAGTAAGGTTATTATTATTATTGTGGCTAAGATACTGAGCTTGTCGATCAGAAAGGCCGGCAGTTTGGCAGTTCGAATCCCTAGTATCATGTAATGGAGTCAGTTCCCATTACTTGTCCCAGCTTCTGCCAACCTAGCAGTTTGAAAGCATGTTAAAATGCAAGTAGAAAAATAGGGACCACTTTGGTGGGAAGGTAACAGTGTTCTGTGCACCTTTGGCATTTAGACCATGGAGACATCTTCAGACAGCGCTGATTCTTCCGCTTTGTAACAGAGATGAGTACTACCCCCTAGAACCGGAAACGACTAGCACATATGTGCAAGGGGAACCTTTACCTTTATCTAGCATTGTTACAATAGTCAGGAGACCACAATGCAAGTGCAAAACATAGTTTGGATTGCCAAGTTAACAGCCCTGTTGTAGGACATGCTTGCACACTTCCCAAGGTGCACTGCAGGAAGGCAAGCTGGCTTCACACCAGAGGAAAAGACAAGGGTTCTTCCTCCAGGGTCACCCAAGGCCACATCATTTCCTGGAGCTGCTTCACAAATGGGCACTGCAACCGGGACAGTTCAGAGCCATCAGGAATCTGACTGCCTACACACAGCACCAACTGCTTCCTGCTGAAGCAGTATCTATTTATCTACTTGCATAGAATATGCTTTCAAACTGTTAGATGGACAGAAGCTGAGGCAAGTGACAGGAACTCATCCTGCTATGCAGTGCTAAGACTTGAACCGCCAGAGCAGAGACCATCTCCAGCATCCTTAAGCTACTTAAGCTATGGCTACTAATCCATACCTCTAAACTTAGTGAGTAATGGACTGCTTTTTACAGAACATTACCAGTCAAACCTGTTCCTTTACTGTAGTCTTTTATTTCCTTCTTGATATTTTAAAATAAATAAAATAAATAAAAAGTGTTTTAAATCCAACCCAACTAATATTTTTAATTTGGATTCTGAACAAATCCAGGAGTTAATCAGAAAATTCAAATTAGTTATATATTTTTTATTTTGGCAGGGAAGAACATGATTAAGTCTCATATTAATTCATGGCAAGCTTTATCCACATCAATGAAGCTGAAGGTCCATCTTTTATTAAAAAAAATAATGCAAATAATCATATGTAAGAAAATAAGAAAAAGAGTGGTAGTAATTCAAAGTTACTTTTACCATTTTCTTAGCTGATTATATAAATATAATTTATGAAAAATTGATATGGATTAAAGTCCAAATAATTATTAATGTTGCTACTTAAATATGACTATATTTAAATTTTCTACAACTAGGTCAGATATAATACTATTTTTTTTTATTTCTTTAATGGTCCAGGAAATAAATGTGAAGAGCCATGAATTTTAAACATCAATCATCTTGACTACATTAAGCCTATTTTATTCTTCTTCATAGACTGTCATAGACTTCTGAAGCCATCTGTTATTTTTGTTCTTTATGAAATATAGATTTTTCAGGAAACAAAATAACACCTGGCATCAGCTGTGTCCAGTGTAATATCCTGAATTTCTGGTCGATTAATCCTTAATGTACCATAGATAATGGTTTCTCTCAGCTTACAAAGCCGTCTTATCGTTTAGTCTGTATCATTTCAAATAGCCACAAGATGGAGAGCAAAGTTACCAGTTTTTACAAAATATAAACCATTTTTATGTAGCAGCAATATAATTAGAGATGAAATTTTCAGAGAATTTATTAGACATTTTACAAACCAATGCAACTGAAAAGAAAGTGATTAAAAAGTACATATAACATTAAGAAGCAGATATTCACTTGGCTATGAATGGAAAATCATATTTTTAAGAAAGTCAGATAAATGAAGGTGAATATAGGTGTCCCAGGATAATGTTGCATGATCCAATCTTGGTCAGTCATTGGGACCAGAGGTTTTGTATCCCAAGCTTTTGGACTAAACCTGAATTTAGCATTTTTCATTGGTGTAAAGCTTCAAGGATGGATAGATGAATACATATTTATTTATTCATGAATCAATTAAATAATACATTAGGCCTGAGACTCCTAAACTGGGAGAATAGCTCCAACAGATTCTAGGAAAAACTTCAGAGCTGTCTGTTTAGAAGAATGCAGTGTTAGGAGCAGCTAAAATCCTACACAGAACCCTCAATCTCGCAGGCCTCTGGTAGAGAACCCAAGATTGAGGCATACCACCCATACAGGTGAGAAGGAAAACAATACACTTCAGGTCTCCAGGGGACAACTTTAACACGTCTCTGTTTATGACACTCTTTATTTCAGGGTGATTCTTCTCACTTTACACCCCAGATCAGGGATGTCAAACTCAACTTCATTGAGGGCCACATCAGGGCTGTGGTTGACCTTGGGCACTGGGCGGGCATGGCTGACTGCGTGGATGTGGGTGCCAACTGGGTGGCCGTAGCCAGCTTGACGCCACTCCCCAAACTACTGGCATTTTTCCTCTTTGCACTGGGTAGACCAGGTCGAAGCCACACTGGCCCAATGTTTCCTCTTCACATTGGATAGACTGGGCCAAAGTGATGTGGGCTGGCCTCTTACATTTTCCAGAACAGCCCCACAGGCCAGATCCAACCACATCTGGCCCACGGGCCTTGTGTTTGACACCTCTGCCCTCGATATACCCACCAGGATTGTGATATTAATCAAGATGACAGAAGACATATGAACAAATTCAAAGCCTGTTTATTGGGAAGTGTTTGCAAAGGCTGGAATCCCACTCCATATGGTAAGGAGGTGGGAGACATTTTCCATTATTTTTAACTTGACACTGGATAGCGTGACCTGCAAACAGTTTTTATATGACCCGCAAAGCTAGGTTCTTGCAATGTGAAAAATGGATTGTTATTGTAAAAACAGAGAATATTATATAAATCTGACTTAATATTCCAGTAAACTATCTCGTTTCATCTGAAGGCTAAATATGGCGTTCCTATGGCCTTATATTTTACAGGAATATTTATGTTATATATCACAAGGATCTAAAGAGAGTCATAGCCTCTTCTGCTTGTACTTCTGTATATTTTCCAAGACCTTGTACCAGACAAGCTGTCTTTGAGGCTTCTAAGCCACACCTGTCTTCTTTCCTTAACAAGAGCACTGGTGTTGCAGTGGTTAGAAAGCACTATTGCAGACTCATGTTGCCCACAAGCTGGAGTTTGATCCTAATGGGGCTTGAGAATTGAGAATTATTGACAAATAATTCTTAAACATGAATATATATTTCATGTTTAAGAATTGTTTGTCATATCTTCTATTCACTTTGGAATGGGAAAGCATGAGCTGCTGATACAGTTTTACAGAGGAATTTTTGAGTCTGTCATCTGCACCTCTATAACTGTCTGGTTTGGTTCTGCAACTCAACAAGACAGACACAGACTTGGAGAAGGCGGAGCTTCGTCGCTGCGATACAGCTTCAATCTCGGGGCTCCGAGATCGCAGCTGATATCTCGGCTCCTGGTCGGTCCTAACGGACCTAAACCGTCCCGTAGAGACGGTGACAGTAAGGGGCGCGTTCTGTAGATCCCAGGGACATTGCAAGTCCCTGGCTGATCCAGAAGAAGCCCTTTTACCATCGGCGGAGAGGCAGCCATTAAGCTCCTGAAGTTGGGACAGCTCCGGAAGGAAGAGACAGAAAGAGAAAGTGTATCGGCTGGTGAGGATCTTTTTTTTTACTTGGGACTTAAGGACACCCTAAAATGAGAAGAAATCTGTAAAATTCTTGACAAAATTTGACTTAGCGGTGATTTTTTCTTTAAGAATGTCAAAGTTAGGCTTGGCTTTTTATTTTTACTTTTTTTCCCTCTTCATTGAACTTCTATTGCGATCTAGTTAATCAGACTGGTTTTTTCTTTTATATTTACTTGCTCTCTTTTCCCCTTTTTGACTGTTTATATTATATAAAATAGAGGCTCCTTTTAGTATCTTATATATATATATATATATATATATATATATATATATATATATATATATATATATATATATATATATATATATATATAATTTGTTTTCTGAGGTTCTATTTGTATGTGGATCTGTTTTCAGGTTCCTTTAGCTGTTATAGAAGATGTGGTGACCTGCATCTCTATTATCAGTGGTGGGGGTGGAGTTGGTGAGCCTTGATGGAGTTGATGTGACATCAACTCCATCAACCAATCAAGAGGCTGCAGCACGCCTACCAGCCCAGCACACCATCCCCACCACTTGTATATATGGCAGCTCCGTCACACACTGCTTGCACTGGCACTAGCAGCACCAGCCTGAAGATGGCGAGTGGGATAGATACTTTGAATCTACGCGGGAGAAACCCGAATAACCAAAGATCCATATATATATATATATATATATATATATATATATATATATATATATATATATATATATATATATATATATATATACTTTTTCTTTTTTTTAAAGGCTTTTTTTAGGGGGAAAGAAGGGGGAGAGGTTCTAAGAAATTTTGCAACACTGCCAACTAGAGGCTTGAAAATATTTTATTTGAAGTTGAGAGCTGGGAAAAAAAAATATTTTCAAGGTTACTAGAAGTGATAAGATAGAGGGAAGAGCACTGGAGGATGTTTATACAGGTGCTCTTTGGGACTTCTATTATCAATTGAATATTTGAAGCTTGGCCTTGAAATTTGTGGAGAAGCCAAATAAGAGCCTTGGATAAATAAAAGGCAGTGTGTGCTTTTTTTTTTTTTTTTATTAACTGGTTTATCCCTCCCCTCCAACTCCACAGTATTTTGTAATATTGGTATACTTATTTTTTATTTTAGCTCATTTTTATTTTTTTTAAAGGAGAAGCCTCAGAATATTTGTTTTTCGTTTTTATTTTTTTTATTGGGATATTTGCCTCTTTATTTCTACTTTTGACTTATTTTTATGGCTATTTTCCATTTTTTGAGGTCTTTTAATTGGATTAAGGTGGGAAGAACCTGAAGAACTCCTTTTTTTTCTTTTTCTTTGCTTATTATTTTTTAATATTGTTGGGTTTTATTTTGTCTTTTTTTCTCCTTAATTTTAATTTTTACTTTTGAATTATAATTGAGTATTTCACAACTGGATTAAGGTCTTGAAGAACCTGAAGAATTTCTCTTTTCTAATTTTGGGCTTTTTATTTTTTACTGGTTTTTTTTCTTTTTGGTGTTTTCTTTTTTCCTAATTGGATTACAATTGGCTACCTTATTAATTGGATTAAAAGAGCTGGAAGATTCTGAGCTAATGAGTAAGAAAATTTTACCTTTGGGCATTTCAACTTCTGCTCCTGTCTCCCCATCAACTGGAGGACGACTTTCAATAATGGCGAAGCAAGATAAAGCACAAGTGGATTTAACGACGGTTATGCAAGGAATACAAGAACTAAAAATGAGTATGGAACAAAGAATGGAGAGTATTGACCAAAGAATTGGGAAGATTGATGAAAAATTTGAAAATGTTCAACAAATGATGGTGAAACATGATGAGAGAATCCAAAAAATAGAAGAGAAAGATAAGCAAAGAGATGACACAATTGGAAATATTGATAGCAGATTAACAACGGTTGAACAAGAAAAAAGTGGGATGTTGAAGTGGGAGATGGACAGGTCAGAATTTTACCTTAGATTCCAAAATATTGAGGAAGAAAAAGGACAGAATTTGGCTGCTGTAATGATTGAAATCTTGGCTGGAGCCTTGGAAATAACAGAGGAAAAGATGATGGATGGGGTAGATGAGATATATCGAGTCTTCACAAGATATGCGATGAGGAACCAACTACCAAGAGAGGTCCATGTCAGATTCACCAAAAAAACTATTAAAACTCAAATATTACAAGTGGCAAGAGAGAAGGTGTTGAAATACAAAGACAAAGAGATTGTGGTTTTAAAACAAGTACCCAGAAAAGTGAGAGAGATTAGAAGAGAATATCGATTTTTGACCAAAATACTATTGAAAAAAGAGGTGAATTATAGATGGCTGATTCCAGAAGGATTAATGTTTACATGGCAAGAACAGAGACATAGAATTGATTCAATTGAGAAAGCAGAAACATTCTACAAGGAATTTTTCGAAAGAAGAGAAATGGAGATAGAAAAAGAGAACATCTTAACTGAATTTGAAGAGGACCAAATGGGAACGGGAAAAGAAGAAGGCGCAATAGGTGGACAAGTGGAGACCAAAGAACAACGTGAAGTAAGATCCACGAGAGCTGTTAGACCTAAATATAAAGCATAACCATGGAGGAAAAAAAACTGATTTCCATGAATATAAATAGACTGAATTCAGCTACCAAAAGAAGAAAAACTTTTCACAAATTAGAGAAGCTAAAATTTGATATAATTTGTCTACAAGAAGTACACATTAAAAAACAACACGAACAATTACTGGCACGATCAAAATTAGGGAAAATATTTACTTCTCTGACTCACTGTAAGAAAAGAGGAGTGGTTTTGTACATTAGAGAAACCATTCCAGCAAAACTGATTTATACTGATGAAGATGGAAGAGTATTAATGGTTGAAATAGTGGATAATAATACAAAAACGCTCTTGGTTGCAATTTATGCCCTGAATGATAAACAAGAAGAATTCTATAAAAAATTACACATGAAAATAATTGAACTGGACTATGTTAATATACTTATGATGGGAGATTTCAATGGAATTGTAGACAATAAACTGGACTATACAGCAAAAGCAACACGACAAAATAGGAAGATTCTCCCTAAATCCTTTTTTAAAATGACAGATGAATTAAACTTAAAAGATATATGGAGAGAAAGAAATGCTAAAATTCAACAATATACTTTTTATTCCAATAGACATTTATCATGGTCCAGAATAGATATGATTTGGACATCA
Organism: Notechis scutatus; assembly: GCF_049901735.1. Lineage (NCBI taxonomy): Eukaryota > Metazoa > Chordata > Lepidosauria > Squamata > Elapidae > Notechis > Notechis scutatus. Next base: position 17,649,401 of record NC_142012.1, on the reverse strand, counting down.
ACAGAATTATTATCCAATATTCAAGAAATAAATATTGAAACAAGTACATGGGCAGACCATAATCCAATGACAATTAAATGGAAAGGACAAAAAAGATCTAGATGGACATTAAACAATACTATTTTAAAGGAAAAAACTTTACACAATGGATGGAAAAAGAATTGGCCTTCTTCTTTAATGAAAACAAAAAGAAGATACTTCAATACAGAATGTTTGGGATACAATGAAGGCATATGCAAGAGGATTAATAATAGACTATACAAAGAAAAAGAACATTAAGAAGAGGCAAATGATTAAAGCTCTAGAAGATGACCATAAAAAACTGGAAAAAGAATTACAGAAAATGCCACAGAAAAAAGATATTAAACTCAAAATGGATATAATCAAACATAAAATGGATCAAGTAGAGAAAGAAGAACTGGCACAAAAAATTAGAAGTGCTAAACAGAACTATTTTGAAGATGCAAATAGGCCAGGTAGATGGTTAGCATATAAATTGAGAAAAGAGAAAGAATCAAGGAAAATATTACAGTTAATAGACGATCAAGGTCAAATTTGTTATGGTAATAAAGAGAAAAAGGCAATTATTTGAGACTTCTATGGACAATTATATAAACAGGAGGATCTTGATGAGGAAAAAATTAAACAGTATTTACAAAATGCTAATCTACCTAAGATACCTGATGAAACTGGGAAAATGTTAGAAAGTGCTATAACAATGATGGAACTAACTGAAGCACTTAACAGACAGAACAATGGAAAAGCACCAGGACCAGATGGTATCCCGGCAGAATTTTATAAAACATTACAAGAATCGTTGAGCACTTCACTGTTAGAAGTCATGAATGAAGTTATGATAAACAAGAAAATACCTAAAACATGGTCAGAAGCTTATATTACACTTATCCCAAAAGAAGGGGTTGACCCATTACAAATTAAGAACTATAGACCTATTTCCTTATTGAATGCAGATTATAAAATCTTTGCTTCAATCTTGGCAGAGAGGCTTAAAAATACTTAAACAACTTTATTCACCCTGATCAGAATGGATTTTTACCAAAGAGACAAATTAAAGACAATATGAGGGTAATCCTGGACACATTGGAATATTACGAGGCGCACCCTGAAAAACAAATGGCTTTGATATTCTTAGATGCCCAAAAGGCATTTGATAATGTGAATTGGAGATTTATGTTATTATTATTGGAACAGATGGGCTTTGCTAGAAAATTTATCCAAGCAATAGAAGCCATATATTATAAGCAAACGGCAAAAGTAATGATAGATGGAGAATTTACAGATTCTATCAATATTAAAAAAGGTACAAGACAAGGATGCCCATTATCTCCTTTGTTATTTATATTGACTTTGGAAGTGTTAAATAGAAATATTAGAGAGGATACAAACATAAAAGGAATGAAAGTTAAAAAGGAGGAATTTAAATTGCAAGCCTTTGCAGACGACTTGGTTTTTATTTTGGAAGATCCTCTAGAGACAGCTTTAAAACTATTGGAAAAGATAGAGATGTATGGTGAGATGGCTGGCTTGAAAATAAATAAAGACAAAACAAAGATTCTGACAAAGAACATGTTGTTAAGACAAAGAGAAGAGCTGGCAGACCTATTGAAAATTCAAGTTACGAACAAAGTTAAATATTTGGGGATATATTTGACGTCAAGATGTACTACACTGAAAGAGAATAACTATATTAAACTTAATGCTATGAGATGGCCGCGCATTCACATGCTGCAGCTCAGTGCTCTTCGACTTGGTGTTTTTTATGGATGTTTTGTGTGGATTATCTTGTATTGTGAATACCTCCTGCGGGATGAACATACTCTACAGCAATTGTGAGCTTGTGAAGATTGGACTACAAAGCAAACAAGAGATAACAGCTAAGTTTGTTTGGAAACATAACATACCATCAGAGATTGCAAGGCTCCCCGGTTCTCCGTGGATTGGGGCTCCGGTGAGAGAGAGGGTGAGAAGGAGAAGAAGACGAAGGGAGAGGGGGAAGAAAAGAGGCTGCAGGGCTGGTGTTTTATACAGGCTGCAAAAACAAATGAAGCGGCTGCCGCTCCCAAGTCTCTTTCTGACTAATGCTAGATCCGTGGCAAACAAGATGGATGATTTAAGGTTACAGGTCTCTTCGAGTAAGTTCGTGAAAAGCTGTTGTGTGTTGTTAATCACCGAAACCTGGTTGAACCCCACTATCCCGGACATTGTTATTGAGATGGATGGTTTTTTATTACATTGTCTGGATAGAGACAGAAATGTGGGGAAGTGCAGAGGAGGTGGAGTGTGTATGTTTGTTAAAGAGACTTGGTGTACAAACTCAGAGGTTATAACATGTCACTGCTCTTTGGAGCTGGAATATCTGTCTGTTAGATGCAGACCCTTCTATCTTCCATGGGAATTCAGCATTGTTATTATTCTTGCTGTTTACATTCCACCGGATGCAAATGTAGATTTGGCTCTGGGCTTCCTGGGTGATGAAATTGGCAACTTGCAAAGCAAATTTCCAGATGCTGTATACATTATTGCGGGAGATTTTAATCATGTAGATCTTCGTGTGGTCCTCCCTAAATTCTATCAACATATAAGGTGTGCCACTAGGGGGTCGAACACCTTGGATAAGGTCTACACGAATATTGTAAATGGATACAGGGTGTTACAATTACCACATCTGGGCCAGTCGGATCACTTGTCCCTGCTTCTAGCCCCGGAGTATATTCCTCTGAGAAAACAGGCAGGGTCGGTAGTCAAGACGGTGAAAAGCTGGCCAGAGGGAGCAATGGAGCAGCTAAAGGACTGCTTCGAACAGACAAACTGGGAAGTTTTTGATCATTCTGATCTCGACGATCACACGGCTGCGGTGTTAGGGTATATGGCACACTGTATTGATACTGTCACGGTGGATAAACGAATCCGGGTTTATCCTAATCAAAAACCTTGGATGACCGGGAAGGTTAGACGTTTGTTGTATGCAAGAAATAAGGCTTTTAAGTCTGGGAATGATCTAGATTATAGTGCTGCAAGAACGAACTTGAGGAGAGGTATTAAGCAAGCTAAGGCCGAATATAAGAGGAGAATTGAAGATTGCTTTCTCAGTAATAACATGAGGCAGGTTTGGCAGGGGGTTCAACAACTAACTAACTATAAAGCAAAAAAGGTCTCTTCGGATGGTAGTGCGGTGGTGGTTGAGGAGTTGAACAACTTTTTTGTCCGATTTGAGATCCATCAAACTGAAACTGTCCCTTTGCCATCATTTACTCAGCAGAGCCTCCCCTTCATTGTGAATGAGCAGGATGTGAGGCAGACAATGAAGGCGGTTAATTCCAGAAAGTCAGCTGGGCCCGATTTAATTCCTGGTCGGGTGGTAAAAGATTGTGCTGATCAGTTAGCTGGGGTATGGACTGAAATTTTTAATCGATCCTTGATACAATGCGTGGTTCCTGTTTGTCTCAAGGCTTCCACCATTGTTCCACTGCCTAAAAAGATGCCCACAAATGGTCCGAGCGACTATAGGCCGGTGGCACTAACTTCTATCTTAATGAAGTGCTTTGAGAAGCTAGTTCGAAATTATATTATCTCCTGCCTTCCCGATTCCTTTGATGGGCTTCAGTTTGCTTACAAAGAAAACAGATCAACCGAGGATGCAATTATTACTGTGCTTCACATGGCTTTATCCCATTTGGAAACACCAGGGAATTATGTAAGAATGTTGTTCGCAGATTTTAGTTCTGCCTTCAATACCATCATACCGCACAGATTAATAGCCAAGCTCAAAGATCTAGATCTTCCAGATTCTATTTGTTTATGGATATTGGATTTTTTAACAAATCGTCCACAAAGAGTTAAACTGAATGATTATATTTCTACTGTCAAGACACTTAGCATTGGCACTCCACAAGGTTGTGTCCTTAGTCCACTACTGTTCTCCATCTATTCATCTGATTGCACAAATAAACATCCCAACAATAGGATAATGAAATTTGCAGACGATACTACGCTTGTAGGACTTATTTCTGGGGATGATGAGTCTGCATATCGGGATGAGGTACTACAGCTATCCCGCTGGTGCAAGAATAATAATCTTCTATTTAATATTAAGAAGACCAAGGAGGTTATAGTGGACTATAGGAAAAAAAGAGCAGACATTCAGCCACTGTATATAGAGGGAGTTCGTGTGGAACAGGTGGTTGAATGTAAGTTTCTCAGGACCATCATTACAAATGACCTGACTTGGAGCGCAAACACCGCTGCTTTAATTAAGAAGGCACAACAACGGTTGTATTTACTAAGGATTCTTAGGAAACAACAACTGGCTGAGAGTCTACTGACTACCTTCTATCGGAGTTCAATTGAGAGTATATTATCCTACTGTCTCTGTGTATGGTTCTCGAGCTGCACAGTGGCAGAGAAAAAGGCAATTCAGAAGGTGATCAAGATGGCCCAAAACATCATTGGCTGCTCACTCCCCTCTTTGGAAGAACTGTATAGAAATAGATGTAAGAGGAAGATACTTAATATATTGAATGACTCCTCTCATCCAGGACATCAGCTCTTTGAACTATTACCATCGAGAAGGAGATTTAGGGTATTAAGAACAAGGACGACCAGATTTAAGAACAGTTTTTATCCAAGTGCAGTTTTGAGTTTGAATGCAGGGTCATAAGATTTTTGTGGAATTTAAATGGCTGAGAGTAATGGGGTATTTACATTTTTAAATTGCATAGAGATTATTGTATGGTTGGTTGTGTTTAGTTCAATTTTTTTCTTTTAGTGGTGTTTGTCCAGTTTTACTTTGTGGAAGAGCACCCCATTTCGTTGCACCCGCTTGCGAGTGTAATGACAAATAAATTCTTATGTCTTATGTCTTAAACAGCAGATAGCATCTGATCTGAAAAAATGGGAAAACCTACAATTGTCATTGATAGGTAGAATTTCAACAATTAAGATGAATATTTTACCCAGAATTTTATATTTGTTCCAAACAATACCAATTAGGTTAGGTAAGGATTACTTTGAAGAACTAAATAAAATTGTGTTGAAGTATATATGGCAAGGTAAGAAAGCGAGAATAAAATTAAAACTCTTACAGGATGCTAGAATTAGAGGAGGATTTGGCCTTCCCAATTGGGAGTTGTATTATCAAGCTGCAAACTTAATGTGGGCTAAAGAATGGATAACGTTAAGAAGGACTAGATTGTTGGCATTAGAAGGACATGATTTATTATTGGGTTGGCATGCTTTTTTATGGTATAAGGAACTAAATCACAGGGTTACTTTAGAAGGCATTATATATGGGAATCGTTATGGTTGAATTGGGAGAAAATTAAGAAACAATGTTATTTGAAAATCCCAGTTTGGTTATCAACTATTGAAACTTTTTCTTATCCTATAACCTATAAGAAGGAACAAACAGTTAGATATGGGGAATTACTAGATGAAAAGGGTGAACTTAAAACGATGCAATATTTAGAAGAACAAGGCATAAAGATGAATTGGTTTTCATATGCGCAAATACATTCAAGGTATCTTAAAGATTCTAAAATGGAAGGATTCTATGATAAATTGACTGATTTAGATAGGATTTTGATAGGTACTGATGAAAAAGTGATCAAAAAATTATATAATTATTTGTTGGAAATTAAATTAGAGGAAGAACAAGTTAAAGAAACAATGATTGCTTGGGGGAAGAATTTTGGATATGGGATTGATTTAGAGAAATGGCAAAAATTGTGGTCTCAAAATTACAAAATGACAATGTCAACAGCATATAAAGAAAATTTGTATAAGATGTTTTATAAGTGCAAGAATGTTCAAGAACAAATCTGAAAAATGCTGGATGGAAATGTCATCAGATTCCTGGTTCATATTACCATATGTGGTGGACTTGTGAGGAGGCCAGGAAATACTGGACTAGAATTCGCATATGGTTGGAAAAAATGACAAAGAAACATATAGATTTGAAACCAGAGATTTTTTTATTGGGAATCTTACCTGATACATATAATAAAAACTTAAAATATTTGATTGTTAATGTATTAACAGCGGCTAGGGTTGTATTTGCTAAAAATTGGAAGAGTGAGAAAATACCATTAGAGGAAGAAATTATTAAGAAAATACTGGAATGTGCTGAAATGAGTAGATTGACATTTAAAATTAGAGAACAAGAAGATAAACAATTTTATGAAGTTTGGGATCTTTTTTACCAATGGTTAGATAATACAATATAATAATAGAATATTTAGAAACTTAGAAAATAATGAATATACTTTTTTTTTGGTTTTGATAACATTTTTAGAATATTTTATTAAGATAGACTTGGTATGATTTTACGATCTGTTATAAAATAAATTAATTAAATTATAGTTATCTCGCTTAAGTATGAATTAGTAAAATTATAGTCAAATGATTGTTTAATAATGATATTAGGATATATAATTGTTGGTTGATAATATGAGTTATTATGTAACATAATTATTATGATGACTATGAAATGGATGCACAAAAAGGAGTGGTAAACCAACCGATACACTGTCTGTAAATTTATGAAGAATGATGATGATGTTTTTATGTTATGTTTTATGTTTTATGTGTTTTTTTTGTTTGTTGTTAAAATCAATAAAACTTTTATCAAAAAAAAAAAAAAAGACAGACAGACACAGACTTCAGGGAGTAATTAGGACTGCAGAAAAAAACAATTACTACCAACCTGTCTTCCATTGAGGACGTGTATACTGTCCGAGTCAAAAAGAGGGCTGTGAAAATATTTACAGACTCCTCACAGCCCAGACATAAACTGTTTCAACTCCTACCCTCAAAACGACACTATAGAGCACTGCACACAGAACAACTAGACACAAGGACAGTTTTTCCCTGAACGCCATCACTCTGCTAAACAAATAATTCCCTCAACACTGTCCAACTATTTACAAAGTCTGCACTATCATTACTATTAATCTTCTCATCATTCCTTATCATCCATCCCCTCCCACCTGTGACTTTGTAACTTTGTCGCTTGTATCCTTATGATTTATATTGACTGTTTCCTAGTATGATTGGATTGCTTATTGTACTCTATAACTATTAAGTGTTGTACTTTATGATTCTTGACTCTTGGAGAATGTATCTTTTCTTTTATGTACACTGAGAGGTTTTGCACTGAAGACAAATTCTTTGTGTGTCCAATCACACTTGGGCAATAAAGAATTCTATTCTATTCTATTCTATTCTATTCTATTCTATTCTATTCTATTCTATTCTATTCTATTCTATTCTATTCTATTCTATTCTATTCTATTCTGGAGGCATTATGAGGTCCCAAGTTGGACAAGAAATAGGGGAAATAAAAAAAGCCTGCTTTTTACTTGCAAAAAGGTTGATTTGCACATATATCTGAATTTTACAAAGTCTAGGGCAGTGTTTCTCAACCTTGGCAACTTTTCATGGACTTTAACTTCCATTGAAGCATTTTGTCTGGGGAATTCTGGGAGTTGAAGTCCACATACCTTAAAGTGATCAAGATTAAGAAACACTGGTTACAGTGATAACCTTTGATACCGGATGTCTATCCATCTATTAAAATTTGTCTTCTTCCCATCACCATTCTGGGTCACCTTCTCATCACTGTTTCTGATTATCTCCCATATTAAGGAAAGATTCCCATATGAACTCACAATAATTATAAGCATGATCAACTTTGGATTTCTATAATTGGGTTTTCCTCCATATGCTAGGCACTTGGAAATTGAGAGGAGGCCCTTTCAGTTATGACATACATTCCCAAATATGTTCCTCTGGCACCTAATCTGTTTAATTTTAGGTAGCATGTCAACATTACCCATATTTTCTGAAAAGATGGTAAATAAAGTGGATTTTTAATAGCAATTTTCTGCACTGATTTATCAGACTGTATTTTATAGCAATGTTAATGTTGTTCTTACCATCTGTTTAGAAGCTGCTTTTAACGGAAAGGTGAGATTACTGTGAATGAATATTTGTCTTTCTGGCAGCCTTTGATGCTGCAGATCAAATGATTTGGGTAATATAGATGTGAATTCAGAAAAACAAAGTGCTCTCAAGTTTTGTCTTAAGTACATAAAAAAGCAGAAAAACCTGAAAGCAAACGATGGAAAATCATTCCATGAGCCACTCAAAATTTTGAGTTCAGTTTTCCTTCTCTTTAGCTGTGGAGAACAGTTTAATGTTAGGATTGGTAAGAATCACTTTCTAACATTCCTTTATTTTATTCTAGCTCTGAAACATTCACAGTTATTCTAGCTCTGAATACACTGTAAATTGTTTCTGAGTTTTGAGCAGAAAAGAAGTGTATAAAGCTCCCCTTCTTAAAACAAAGGCAGGATATTAAAATGACAATAAATACATAAATATATATATTTATGAGGGACACGGTGGCTCAGTGGCTAAGATGCTGAGCTTGTCAATCAGAAAGGTCAGCAGTTCTGCGGTTCAAATCTGTAGCACTGCGTAACGGAGTGAGCTCCTATTACTTGTCCCAGCTTCTGCCAACCTAGCAGTTCGAAAGCATGTAAAAATGTAAGTAGAAAAATAGGGATCACTTTAGTGTTCCATGTGCCTTCGGCATTTAGTCATGCCAGCCACATGATCTGGAGACGACTTCGGACAGCGCTGGCTCTTCAGCTTTGTAACGGAGATGAGCACTGCCCCCTAGAGCCAGAAATGACTAGCATGTATATGCGAGGAGAATCTTTACCTTTATATATATTTATATATCTGTTTAAATGTATTGGTCATACAACTCTAATTAGAATGGTAAAATGGTGTTGGATTGAATTTCTCCAGTTTTAATTAGCTAAGCTGTTAATAGAATAAAAGAAAACTATTATTCACTGCCTAATCTGTAAATTTAAGATATCATACCTGTCAACTGACCCAGGATGTTTAGACAGCTGTGACTTTGAAATCACCCTGCCTAAAAACCCTCCCTGGGAAAATCCCATTTTCCCCCTGTGAATGAAAACAAAATCAGGCCTCATCATTATGATCTCATGTTCCTTCTGGGAATCTTCTTCCAGACTGAATAAGAACTTCAGACAACAGGAAATCCCTTTCACTAGCACAAAGGCAACCTTGAATTATGAGCTAGAATTATGATGATCTGAGGAATACATATTCTGCATGCCATTGCAAGCCCTTTCATCACAGCCTGGAAAGATGGACACTAAGACCATCCACTAATGTGTTTTGTCCACCACAGGCCAATGATGAAACAGGGCAAAGTTGTGGGTGAGTTCTATTAATTCATATATCCCTTCCTTAAGTGAACCGATGCAACAAGAAATTGTACTGCAATGCTCTGGACTGAGTTATCAGGGAGAAGCATGGCAATGGCCAGCCTAGACTCACTGGATTCAAGATGCTAGAAAGCCCCTTGGAGGATTTTGATGGTTTTAGAGATTCTAGAGGAATAAAATCAAGGGTCTTTCTCTTGTGAATTCAGTTTTCAGAAACTGTTTATTCAGGATTGAACCACTTTGCTCCTTTCAAACCTTAATGTTTTTCAACTTGCCAATGAATTGGGGGAAAGGAAGGGGGAAATAGAATATGAAGAGTGTGGGAGACATGGAAACCATCAAGATTTTGGAGAAAGAGATGGACTGTTCCCCATAACAAAAGGACGTCTCATAATTGGACAATGTGATCACCCAGGGATGGGGAGAAGGGGAAGCTACTGTTTAACTAGACAAGCATTTGCATTGGAAAACCAGATCTGGTTTGTTTCTTCAGTACCAATATGGTGCATCCAATAAAGTTTTACTTTTGGAAACTCAAATCTCCCGAGAGTGTTTCCTTGTTTTGGGTTCACTAGTTGGATTTAATTGCTGACAATAAATGTAGAATTGTTATGTAGAACAGTATTTTCTTTATTTATACATGTGGTTTTATTCCCAGATTAAACAAAAATCTCAAAAAAAAACATAGCCACCGAACCGGTAATAACATCAGTTGAATCCCACCCCTGATCTAAGACCATAGTCACAATGTAGTCAATTTAGACATAAAGCTGAGCCGAACCTAATTTCTTAATCATGGTTGGAATTATATTTTACTACTTTTCAAATACTGTATTAAGAACCTCTGGAATGGCAAATTTTAGGGCATTCACTGGGTGACTGACTTTCAGTGCTTAATGCAAGGTCTTAGGAGAAGATGACTTTTGGTGGGGAGAATAAACAGCACATGGGTGATTAGAGTGATGTTTTTGGAAAGTTATAAATGATTCAAGTAGATATGAATATAAAATTTTGAAATTAATTATAAGAAGTCTTCCCGTGGGAAACAGCTGTTCCGAATTCTGGAAAAAATACATTATAGGATGGGACTTCGAAGGTTGGACACTAGAAGAAACCCAAAGGAGTTAAAGATTACAATTAAAGGAGAAGGATATTTAAATTCAGCTTACTGACATAGAATGGAACAAATAGAAGATGCCCATTTTAGTGGCATAGTAGGTGATATGATACGTAGTTTCCTCTGGGGTAAATTACCTTGTCAATTAATTAAAATAGTATAACAGAGGTGTAATATATTAGCTGATAAAACATGTATGGTTAATCATTAAAATAAAACCTATCTGAATAATATTTCTTTAGGAAATATATATCCTAAGCAAGGACCAATATGTTTTAAAAACAAAATTTAGTGGTTTTAATGATTTTAAGTGGATATTTTAAAGATGGATGGATAAATAAATATAACATAAATATTAAAGATAACGTGACTGGTTTTAGTTTGACTTTCAAATAGAAAACAAAATTTCCTTGTAATGGGCATCATATACTTATAATGGGCATCATCATGTTCTACAGGTGAAACTCAAAAATTAGAATATCGTGCAAAAGTTCATTTATTTCAGTAATGCAACTTAAAAGGTGAACCTAATATATGAGATAGACTCATTACATGCAAAGCAAGATAGTTCAAGCCGTGATGTGTCATAATTGAGATGATCATGGCTTACAGCTCATGAAAACCCCAAATCCACAATCTCAGAAAATTAGAATATTGTGAAAAGGCTCAATATTCTAGGCTCAAAGTGTCCCACTCTAATCAGCTAATTAAGCCATAACACCTGCAAAGGGTTTCTGAGCCTTTAAATAGTCTCTCAGTCTGGTTCAGTAGGAATCACAATCATGGGAAAGACTGCTGATCTGACAGTTGTGCAGAAAACCATCACTGACACCCTCCATAACGAGGGAAAGCCTCAAAAGGTAATTGCAAAAGAAGTTGGATGTTCCCAAAGTGCTGTATCAAAGGACATTAATAGAAAGTTATGTGGAAGGAAAAGTGTGGAAGAAAAAGATGCACAAGCAGCAGGGATGACTGCAGCCTGGAGAGGATTGTCAGGAAAAGGCCATTCAAAAGTGTTGGGGACTTTCACAAGGAGTGGACTGAGACTGGAGTCAGTGCATCAAGAGCCACCACACACAGACAGATCCTGGACATGAACTTCAAATGTCATATTCCTCTTGTCAAGCAGCTCCTGAACAACAAACAACATCAGAAGCATCTTACCTGGGCTAAAGAAAAACAGAACTGGTCTGTTGCTCAGTGGTCCAAAGTCCTCTTTTCTGATGAGAGCAACTTTTGCATCTCATTTGGAAACCACAGACCCAGAGTCTGGAGGAAGAATAGAGAGGCACACAATGCAAGATGCTTGAAGTCCAGTGTGAAGTTTTCACAGTCTGTGTTGATTTGGAGAGCCATGTCATCTGCTGGTGTTGGTCCACTGTGCTTCATTAAGTCCAGGGTCAACGCAGCCGTCTACCAGGAGATTTTGGAGCACTTCATGCTCCGTTCCGCAGACAAGCTTTATGAGGATGCTGAATTCATTTTCCAGTAGGACTTGGCACTTGCCCATACTGCCAAAAGCACCAAAACCTGGTTCAATAACCGTGGGATTACTGTGCGTGATTGGCCAGCAAACTTGCCTGACCTGAACCCCATAGAGAATCTATGGGGCATTGCCAAGAGAAAGATGAGAGACATGAGACCGAACAATGCAGAAGAGCTGAAGGCTGCTATTGAAGCATCCTCAGCAGTGCCACAGGCTGATAGCTTCCATGCCATGCTGCATTGAGGCAGTAATTGCTGCAAAAGGGGCCCAAACCAAGTACTGCTTATACTTTTCAGAGGTTCTATGTACAAGCCTTGTTTTATTGATTGCATGTAATATTCTAATTTTCTGAGATTGTGGATTTGGGATTTTCTTGAGCTGTAAGCCATAATCATCTCAATTAAGACAAATCACGGCTTGAACTTGCTTTGCATGTAATGAGTCTATCTCGTATATTAGGTTCACCTTTTAAGTTGCATTACTGAAATAAATGAACTTTTGCATGATATTCTAATTTTTTGAGTTTCACTTGTATTGTAGACATTCTAGATTCCAGATATTAATATTATTCCCCATAAGAGGAGATACAATTTAAGAAACACAGATGTTTTATTTTTAAAAAAAGATAAAGTCCAAAGTTGATTTAAGACTCAAGACCCAAATGCACGCATAGCATTACCTTAAATGTTTCAAATGCTTAATTAAGTATTTAAAAATTATTCTAAATTACTAAGAAATTTAATTTTGTTTTTTTTTCTAAAAACATGCCATTTATATTTTTTATCCCATAATTTTTCTTAGAGCAACCACCAAAATAAAAAAAAACAACAACAGTTCATGACCCGCCAATAACTAAATTCTATTTTTCAAAACAAAATGGCACTTGCAATGGACATCTCTGTAATTCAAATGATGGGGTACTGCTGAACCCACACAAAACTGTGCAAAAAGGAATAATAATACATCTGAACATAGAGAAGTCTGTGACAGATAAGAAGATGGGAAAAGTACAATTCAAAAATAATAGAATGCTGGAAAGTATCTTATTGAAAACAAATCAAATGTAAAGTTTTGCTAGAAAAGCACATTTTAAGAGGATTTGCTGTGAGTGCATTATTTTTTATGATAATAAATACAACTATAAGTAAACTGTAGATATATGTTGTGAAACTAAAACTCAATTCCTTATTGCTATCTTTATATTTTCACATTTTCAATACAAAGGCAGAGAAACTAGAGCGCTCCCATGAAATATACAGTATGTAAGTCTAAATGAAAGTCAGGTGCATAAAAAAATAGAGAATCCTTCCCCAAAACATCTCTTCACTTCAATTATTATAATTTAAAATGAAAAAAGGCAATCAGCTGAATTGCTTCTTATCACTTGTATATTTATCTATAAGTAGAATACACCATAATCCATCAGAAATAATAGGGGCTTAATAATGACTTAGAGCTTCATTATTTCAACAGAACTGTGTATTAAATATTTATTGGATTTATTTATATAAATACATTGGATTTCTAAAGCTAGTTAAAGATGACAATTGAGACAGTGTACAAAGACAATCTACTTTTAAGTATATCTAAATCTGGCCCAATCCATTCAATTTTACTCCAGCATTCATACCAAAAATTAAAATTCATCCTTAGAGCTTATATAATCCTTGCCATAAACTTAAATTAACCTATGCTGAGAACCGGTGACAGCAAAGTAACTGAATGAAATTTATAGATGAAGGAAGATTTACTCAAGGTAAATTGAAGCCATTGGCTTTGAGGCACCATTTTGTTCATTGTTTATTATTACTTTATTTGTTTGCTTGTTTTCAAAAGAGTAACTTGACTCCCTCACAAAGACAAATGGCAAGGAAAATTAGATGAAAATTGATGAAGATATACAGGTAGTCTTCAATTTATGACCACAATTGAGCCCAAAATTTATGTTGCTAAGTGAGAAATGTGTTAAGTCAGTTTTGCCTCATTTTACAATTTTTTCTTGCCACATTTAGTAAGTTGAAAAAAAAGCCTGAAACTGTCATTGTTTAGATCACAGATCTATAACCTTGGCAACTTTAAGTTAAATTAGTAACATGGTTGTTAAGTGAATCTGGCTTCCCCATTGACTTTGCTTGTCAGAAAGTTGTAAAAGGTGAACACATGACTTTGGGACACTGCAACCAATTATAAATCTGAGTCAGTTGTCATGCATCCATGTGACCATGGGGATGCTGCAACTGTCATACATGTAAATAACAATCATAAGTCACTTTTTTCAGTGCAGTTGTAACTTTGAACAGGTCACTGAGAGAACTGTTGTAAGTCGAGGATTACCTGTACTAGCAATGGTTTACAAATGGTAGTGCAAGCTGGTTTGGGTATTCTATTCCAAATGTTCAGGTCTTTTTGCTTTAAGGTAAACCTTTTTCAACCCTGGGCTTATGAAATTAAGTAAAGTCAAATAAAGCAAGAACAAGAATTGGAAACAATTCACCCAATTTACCAAGGTGGTTGGCCTTGGGATCCTTGATGATTGATTGGCATTTCAGACTTGGAAATATCAGTTCCAGTCAAAGAAGAAAATAACTAAACAACAAATGAAGAAAAACTACAACAAAACCAGATAAATTCTTTGGTGGGATTTTCATTCAGACTGCACAATCTTTTCCGTTCTGTTTTCCCAATTTATTTAAACAACATTTCTGTTGAGTAGCTCAGCTAAACTTTTACTTCCGCTCCTTGTTTCTTCTTGGCAAGGACATGAACCACTAGGAATATTCTCACCCTTAGATAAAAAACAGGATTCATGTTTGGTTGACAGTTACCTCATTTATAATGATCCAGTGACAGTCAAAAGCAACCAAATTGGCTTCCACAACCTGAAATAGAAAAGAAAGCAGCCATCAGTCATATTATTTATACCAAAGCCAATGATTGTTAAATAGATGTTTTGCCACAAAGGACAACAGAGGCTCAGCGGTGGGGATAGAGACAGAGGCACTGAAATGAAATAATTATGAAATTCCAGTTCTGAAAAGAATCCCTTCGCCCATCCTGTGGAAATAGAAAGGCTTTTTTTTGTGTGTGCAAGAGCAGTCCCAAAACATTTGGATTATTGTTTGCTTTGTTAATTAAACGGTGGGATTAGAGAATGAAGACAGTAATTCCCTTCTATCCATCCATCCATGAAAAGTCCATATGATTATTTAAGCCTTAATGTTTGCTGATAAATTGAAAAACACTAAAATATTCAAAATGCACAGTTTTTAAAAAATTGTTTTTTCCACCATAGCTTCTACAGTAGAAGCATGTTTGTTTAATAAATGCCCTTCCCCGAATAAAGCTTAGGGACAACTCATCTTCTGCCCTGGAGCAATATGAGGCACAAAGGGAACAGAACAGAATAACAGTTGGGAGGGTTATTGTAGATCATTCAGTCCAATCCCCTGCTCAAGCAGGAGACCATAAACCGTTTCTGACAAGTGGCTGTTCAGTGAAAGCCTCCAGTTGTTCTTGAAAGCCACAACTTTTGAAGGCAAACTGTTCCATCAGTTGATTGTTCTCACTGTCAGAAAATTTCTTCTTGTTTCTAGGTTGAATCTCTCCTTGATTAGTTTCCATCTACGGTTCCTTGTCTGGCTTTCGGATGCTTTGGAAAATAGGTTGTCCCACTCAGAGGTGGTATTCAGCGGGTTGAGAACCGGTAGTGGAAATTTTGAGTCGTTCGGAGAACCATTGAATACCACCTCTGACTGGCCCTATCCCCATATATTCTCTGCCTCCCGAGTCCCACCTAATCAGCTGAGTCTTCTTTTGTTGCCCTACACAGGAGAACAGAGCTGGAAAGCAGGTTAGTGCAGTGGAGAGGGAATGGGATTTTGCAGTATCCTTTCCCGGGAGTGGGTGGGAATGGAGATTTTACGGTATCCTTTCCCTGCCATGCCCACCAAGCCACACCCACCAAGCCACACTCACAGAACCGGTAGTAAAAAAAATTGAATTCCACCACTGGTCCCACTCCTCCCTGTAACAGCCTCTCAAATATTGGAACACTGCTCATGTCACCCCTGGTCCTTCTCTTCACTAGACTAGCCATGCCTAGTTCTTACAACTGTTCTTCCTATGTTTTAGCCTCCAGGCCCCTAATCATCTTTGTTGCCCTTCTTTGCACTCTTTCTAGAGTGTCTCAACATCTTTTTTATAGTGTGATCAAAACTGGATGCAGTATTCTAAGTGTGGCCTTATGGAGTGGTGGTGACCATTCTTTAAATAACATCAGATTCTCAAGATTGACTTAGCAGTACACTCATTTCTTTGTGAGGAAATCCTAATACTGCTCCTGAGCTTTCAGCGGAAGCAATTGAACTGACATCATGAATAGGTACCTATTGGTTTTTCCCAAACCCAGAGAATTTCAGTTCAGAACAAGGATAAAAAAGCTGATGTTACCTAAGCAATTCAATAAAGATTGAGGCTATTAACAGCATATTCTGCAAAGCACGTGTGCTTTCCTAGCTTACAAAGTGGAAATAAGCAGTGGTGACAATGGTTTAAAAGGATGCTTAAGCAATTTCTGAGAAATCTAGGCATTATCCACCTATCCACCAAACCTTTTAAAGAACATGAAATTGGTAGTGAACGGACAATAACAAATGCTTCGTATAAAATAGGTTACATTATGTAAAGCACCTTTAAATATGAATCATATCCCAAGAATTTAGTGCCAGTATGAACATTGTTTAAAATGTATCCATAAATTCTCCAAAGGATATTTTTAGCAACACTCAGTCCAATAAATTATATTCCCTAATTGGTAACCTTTTCATGGTCATCAGAATGGCTGATACAACTTATTCAAAGCAGAAAGATATATACGTGCTATATTATGTCCTGTTTGCAGAGTTTCTCATGATTTCCACAATCATGCTATTAGGATGGTATGTCTCTATTTTTACACAAAGTATATCCTGTATGATAAAACTAGTTTCCTAGCAGTCAATTATCAATATATCTTTACATGCCAGGAGCATATTGTAAGCTGAATCGTCAAACTTGTTTGGAGAGAAGGATACTTTAAACCAACAGTGGCTAATGTCTGAATGATCAGGGATCACAACTCAGCTCCTGGTCTTTTAAGGCTATCCAGTAACATCCAGTGATTTGGTGATGAAAGGAGTACAAGCAAATATGTTAGGCCAAGATGGGAGTATGAGCGCTGCGAAGAAAAACACTCCCAAAGTGTTGAAAAAAGTGTTGAAAAAAAAAAAAGCCTGAAACTGTCATTGTTTAGATCACAGATCTATAAACTTGGCAACTTTAAGTCTTGTGGAGTTCACCTTCCAGTATTCATCAGATAGCCATGCTGGCTGGGGAACTCTAGGAGTTGAAGTTCACAAGACTTAAAGTTGCCAAATTTTGCATTTTTAAATCCCCTTACAGTAAAAATTGGGAATTTCTGGGACAAGAAGGGTTATGTCATGGAGGAGACTGACTCTGAGGGAGAGGAGGAATAGCTGACAGGGAGTGGAAGTGTGGCTCTGGAGGTTGTGGAGGAGGCTGGGGAAGGGCAGAGGCTGGCTGAGCAGTCAAAGGAGGACCCAGGCCCATCCCCTCTCCATCGTAGGGCATGCAGGGAGGAGAGGATAAGAGAGAGATGTGGTCTACTCGGGCTGCAGGTATGACAACTGCATAAGAGTTTGGTCCTGTGTACTGGCAAATGCTGGAAACAAAGTGTGCTTTATTTTGGTCTGAAGTTATCTTGGTTGGTGTCCTTCCAACAGACTGTGCCTTGTTATCTCCTTGAATTTGGTAAATACTTCTCCTGTTCCGTTGTGGAAATTTCATCACTGTATTTTGTTTGGTTTTTTATTTCACCTCTATCTGCTCATTAAGTTCGGAGTGTATTGCTTTCTTTTGAAGACTATTTTTGAGTACGTTTTATCTCCAACTGAGTATTATTGAACAGTGGGCCAAGTTGGAGGCATTAAAGGACATTTATTTACGTTTTCAATTTTGTTACGCTTGTTTTACACTCTGGGTCATCACAGGTTGGCTAAGTTTTGTATGCTACATTTAAATTGTGTGAATTGTCCCCCTGCACCCCAACCTATTTTAATTTCTTTATGAAGCAGGAATAGGAAACAGGTAAAATGTAATGTTCCTGAGTTTTATTTTAAAATCATAAGTTCAGTTGTTGTGGCCATCCCAGTTTTAATGAAATATAAAGGGCTGTTCAAACTAAACAAAATAAACAGATGGGGAAACTAGACAATGGTAGAATGACATGTAACAGAAATAACAAGCACTAGTAGCACCTGAATCCTCCTGTTTCTTAAATAGACTTAGACTTTTCAGTAGTAAAAAAAGTCAAAACCATGACCAATGCAGAATAACAAGTATCACGCAACTCAATCAGAAAAAAACAGCAACTACTATGACCAAGACAAATTGGAAGTTTAATTCAATCAATTAAATGATTTACACTCTTTATTTCCACCTCCATCTGATTAAAAATTATTTGAACAAGAAGTCCACTCTTGTTTCCTTCCTTCTCTTCATTACAATAATTTGATAAAAGCAAGGGCTCCCATACTTCTGCTGTTATGAAAAACCGGTTTACATATTTATTAGTATCTTGAAATGAATGTGATTTGTTTTGTACATTAGCATCAGAGGTGGTATTCAGCAGGTTCTGACCAGTTCTGGAGAACCGGTAGCAGAAATTTTGAGTAGTTTGGAGAACTGGCAAGTACCACCTCTGACTGGAGATTTTACAGTATTCTTCCCCTGCCATGCCTACCAAGCCATGCCCACAGAACCGGTAGTAAAAACAATGTGAATCCCACCACTTATTAGAATGTAATTCATTCTGTATATTTTTAGTCCAAAGCAGCACTAATGTAGACCAGATCCAATTACTTTGAAGAGTAGTCCCTTCCCAATCTTGCAGCTTACCTGACCCAGGTAGATCACTATACCTTCACCTGAGAGGGATGAGACTAAGTAGAATAATGCTAGAGTAACTTATATAAAGATTGGAAAGGTGAAGTGAATATGCCACTAGATTAACTACAGGTACGTATGTCCACAATTGAGACCAACATTTATGTGATTAAGTGAGGCATTGTTAAGTGAGTTTTGCCCCATTTTACAACCTTTCTTGCCACAGTCGTTAAATGAACCATTGTGATTGTTAAGCGAATCTGGCTTCCCCATTGACTTTGCTGGTGAGAGGTTTGCAAAAGGTGATCATATGACCCCAGGGCACTTCAACCATCATAAATACATGCCATTTGCCAAACAACCAAAATCTGATCACATGACCACAGGGGTACTGCAACGGTCATAAGTGTGAAACTTTCCTAAGTAACTTTTTTCAGTACCATTGTAACTTTAAATGGTCACTAAATAAACTATTGTAAATTGAAGCTTTCCTGTATACTTTTTAAACACTTGATTATTAATAGGTAAAAAAAATAGTAGTTTCTCAGAACAAAACAGCTGCACTATATAGTAGGGGTCTCCACTCTTGGCCACTTTAAGACTGTGGACTTCAACTCCCAGAATTCAACTCCCACTTTAAGTCCACAGGTCTTAAAGTGGCCAAGATTGGAGACTTGTTCCAGAGGACTGAAACGACTGCCTTCTTTTGTATGGCCACATGACACGGTTGTGAAAGCTGTTGTCATTTTATTCCACCCCCCAAATGGGAGTCACATTTGGGTCACCCCTGCAGAGTCCAGAGACAAACTGCTTTGCTGGCTGGGGAATTTTGAGAGTTGAAGTCCACAGGTCTTAAAGGTGCCAAGGATGGAGACCCCTGCTATATACTATACAAGAAGAAAAACTTCAGGAGTAATAAAACAGATGTTCTCGTGTCACTTTAACACATTGTTTGTTTCTGACGAAAATATAAGGGATTGGCCTATTATAAAACAGCAGGAATATCAGAATTAGCATTTAGATAGATCGATTTAAATCATTTCAGTAATTTGGGCAACCAATCTGTCAGGTAGGTTGATATTATCGAGCACAAATGTTGTTCTTGGCTATGACATAAAAAAACCCCCCATTTTTAGCAATGGAAGCTAACTAGGTGATTTCGGAATAGTCACTTTCTGTCAACTCCCTTATCTATAAAACTGTTATGGGAAATTTGGAGGTAGGAATACTATATAAGTTACCTCAAGTCCTTTTTAAAAAAAGACTAAACATAAATCTATTAAATAAAGACTAAAATTATATTCTGTGGGGCAGTTGTAGAGATCCAATATTGAAAAATGGTGGTTATTAAGTGAATCATTGCACTCATTAAGTAAATCCACTGTTGTTAAGAGAATCCATTCTTCCAAATGGCAGTTTTTGCTGAAATCTGGCAAAAAACACCAGAAACTGGCAAAAAATGTTACAAACTGTAGGCATGTGACATAAAGGCAAACTAGTTGACAAGTGCCTAAATGAGGGTAGCGGGGTGCAACATTTTATGATAAATAGAAGTGAATTGTAGATCATAAAGTACTCATTCAGAGGTAGTTGTAACTCTGAAATGTCATAAAATACAGACTGTAAGTCTGGGACTACTTGCTGATACAGAGGTTCCATTGAGTAGTTGTGTTTAGGATTCCTAAACAGTAATTACCTCATTCACTCATTATATCAAGTCATGGTTTCCTTAATTGTGGTATACTAAAGACAAATAGTGGAAACATTGCAGCACAGTGGCTTAGGGGTGCAGTTGCTCACCTCCTATTTGGAAGGTTGAGAGTACAAATATAAAATATCTGTTGTGAACTGTACATGGTGTCAGGAAGGGCATCCGGCCAGTAAATGCTCAGCTCTATCCAATTGCCCCGATTCTATCCAGAATTAAGGAATTACAGGGTCTTAAAAAGGGAGGTTTTTTAAATACTTTGTAACATTATTTTTAATAAAATTGTGCTAAATATAAAACCATTGCTGAGTTCATATGGTACACTAGATGCAATCACATAATAGCATAATGGATAAAGTCCAATGTCATATTTATTGAGACAAAAACAGTCATCCTTCATCCCCTTACATGAAGTAATTTAGAGAGATTCTCATTCTGTAATTCATTCTTTTCTGACGTTCAAGCAGAATTTTTTTCCATGACATATTATGATCAAACAACTATGCTACATTTAAAGATGATAGTTATTATTTTATAAGTGAGCAAACACATCATCTTTTAATTACTTGAATGAATCCATTATACCACACTGTCTGATCATCCATAATAGACCCAGTAACCAAACTTTTGTGTCACTATCTTTCCTGGTTTCCACAACTGATTAATGTGAAATTACCACGAGAATTATTTATGGAGAAGATGGGTCCAGGAGTGTGTTCTGATAGTGAATTTCTGCAATCTTCCTCAAAGTAGCATTATTACATGGGGATTACAAAAATCTGAATGATGACTTCCGGTTTGAAGTCTCTTTGGCGATAGACAGAAATCCGCGATTGTGCGCGGTTTCACTCTGGGCTCGCCACTGGAGCACCCCGAGCCGGCTGGTTTCGGGGCTAAGCCACCCCGTAGAGGTGGTGAAGAGGGGGGAGACCACCAGCAGGGTTGAGGAGAGCTGCATCTCTCCTCCTCAGCTGGCCATTACTCCCTTTCCCGAAGGCAGTTGCAGCGGTGGTCAGAAATGGCCACCTCAAAGAAGAACTCGACCGGAAAAGAATGTGCAAGATAAGAAGTGAAAGTTTTGGTTGACTGGGTTAAATTGTAAAAGCAACAACTAAGGTACCCTGGAATTTAAACTTACAAAAAAATAACATCGCTCCCAAAGAAGAGTCGGAAGCAGCAAAGGAAAGTGAAAAGGGAAAGGTTTGGCTTTTTTCCCCCTTCTCTCTCCTTCCCTATACCGACAATTAAGAGACTTAAATAAGAAATCGGAAAAATCTGCTTTGACATCAATAGGCAATTAAGCTGAAAATAAAACAAAATGCCAAAGGGATAATAAAGATTTCTGGACACTAAAAAATTTTTTTTTCATAAGCAGGAAGGGAGAGAAAAAGAATAAGGGCAGGATCTGGAAGAGGGAGGAGACTGTCTGGAATTAAAAAGAATCCACAGTAAAACTTCAACAAGAGTTCTAAAAGATACATTTTAACTGAAACTTTGTAACTAAACAGAAACCCCAGGAAGAGAAAGTGAAAAAAAGAGCAAAAAGAAACAGCTTGCGTGTATTTGGATTATTTGGTGATCTTTGGATTCTTGGTTATTACATTTGAATGACTAAAATCAAGCGGGTGGTTGTTTAAAAATTTATACAATGGCACCACTTCTGCATGAATTGAAAATGGAACTTAAAAAGTACAAAGAAGATGCACAAGAAGGGAAGGGTTCTTTTGGCTTCGTTTTTCAATTCTTAGAAATGGAGATTTGGAACTATGAGAAACAACAAGAAAAGACTGCAAAACAAGAAGACTGGGACAAAGAAGAAGCCATCTTTAATGAACAAGCAATTTTATGTGGGGAAGAAAAAGGAAAGGGGGGAAAGAGAATGGAGAATTTAAGACTTAAAAAAAACAACCAAAGAAAAGAAAAATAATTCGAAAAATAAGTATAATACTGGAAAGCAACAGAAAAGGGGAATACAGAAGAGAGAAATAGAAGTAGAGAGACAAGGGGGTAAAAAGGGGAGAGAGAAGAAGAGAGGGAAGAAGGAAAGGAAAAGAAGTTACAAAGGACTGGAGCAAGATATAGAGAAACAGGACCTATTTAGAGATAATGGGTGAAAATCTAACTGAAAAAGGGATTCTGTAAAGGTACATAAGATTGTATTGTTATATTAGTAATAGAAATAACTTTAGAAAATTGGAAACAACGTATGATTAAAATGAGGGATAAAATAGTGTAATTAGTGTAATTTAGTGAAATGTTTGTTAATAAAATAAGTGAAATAAAATAAATGAGAAAATTGAATTAGGAAGGAATGGGAACATTTTAATTAGTTAATGTTCTATAAAATATAAGTGAAGGGGGGGAATTAATTATGGAAAGCTTATAATTGTTCCCATAGAAGTATGATATTTAATTGAAAAGTAATGTTAAAGATGCTAAGATTTTAATGAATATTAATATTAATGATAGAATTGAATTGGAATGGAATGTGTTGTTTTAATTATATACATTTATAATTTTTTCTTTTTTTTAAAGAATATAGTGTGTATTTTAAGAATGTACCAAGCAGAATCTGAATGGAAGTTATGTATTATATTGAATGTTATAACTTTAGGATATATATTGAAGCCTAAATAAGAGTTAAATGGATAAACTTAAAAGATACAAAGGCGTCATACTCCAATCAGTAACTACAGGAGAAATTTTGTTTAATGAGAAAAGATAATAGATAATTGAAACAGGACAGACAAAAAATATAAATACAATGATTTGAATTGAGATGAGATGATTAAAATAAAATTGAGAAAATTAAAAGAGGGGAGAAGCTATGCAGAAAATGTAAAATAGTAATAAGATATGGAATAGAATATAAAAATGAGCATGAACCTGAATTTGTGTCTGTATGAAGAAATGTAACCCGGGATTACGCTACTTTCAAAAAAGATGTTTTATTTGTATTTTTTTTTCTCTTTGTGAAAACTCAAATAAAATTTACCAAAAAAAAAAAAAAAAAAAAATTCTGAATGACTACTAAACAGCAGTTTAGTAGTCAATTTCTTTGCTGGCATCAATTGATCTTTTTGTGGCTTATTCAGTCTCACGTTTCATCTCTTGAACATAGTATTGGCTCCTGCCCCATCTCCACACTAGCGAAAGCTAATCCTCACTTGACATATGTCACAAGTCTTGTAAACCCCCTGAATGGCTCAATTGTTGACAGGCAGTTGCACAGAATTTTAAACTGCATGAACGCAAGAGCTCTGGACTATATTTCTTTGTTACATTTCAATTTGGGGATCCCATTCCTGCCTTTAAAAAAGAAAAAAAAGGAGGGAGGAAGAGCACCATTCCACTTCTAGTGTTTTAAACAAAAACAAAAAACAGAGATTGGGTTCACTTTAGCATTAAGTTTTGAGGTTTGGGCAACCTGGAAGTTGCGGGGGGAAATGGATGAGAAAATTAATGCTGGATACAGGCAGATGGAATTTGTGGGAGTGGGTAGGAGAAGGCCAAAGAAATGGCAGCTAATGTGTCATCTCAGGAGTTTTCAAAGTGATCACTGGGGAATCTCCCAAATGTGCATGATCTATATTCAGTTGTTTTATTGTTTTCCTGTTTTCAATACTGGAAGCCTTCAAAAGTTTAGCGGAATTCCTGCAGCTTTTAAACTGTACAAACCAATAAATAAATCAGGCAGGGAACTGCAAAGGGGATTGGAGAAGAGAGCCGGTTGTGGATATATTAGGGGGGAAAGATTTTGAGATAGAGCCATTACCAGACACCCTCCTTCCCCTGGTGCTTTGATAGAAACAGATTCAGAAGCTGGTGTTGGAAGGAAAATCCATCTGGTTCAGTTCCAAGCTGGGAGAAAGATGCTGGAAATAAAATGGAGGCTGGAGGCTGAAAGAAAGGTCCATTTATTGATGCACAGAACCATCAGGGTTTGTGGTTCTGGTGCAGCTGACCAATTGGTTTGATGAGTACATGGATTTTTATAAATTTCAAACATGTTGCTAGGGGCGTTGTGCAATGTCTGAAGTGCCCTTAGGAGTTTGTGCAATGTAGTGAGCTCTGTGTCTTCTGCTAAATGATAGTGGGTTAATCCTATTATGTCCTGAAGGATTGTGCCGTGTTCTTCTTAACCCCATCATCCTGGAGCTGAAGATCCTTTGTTTTGTAGATAGGCTGGCCCAGTCTTTCTTATTGGGCACAAAATATCTACTGGGGAGGCGGGAGGGCTATTAAGAAAGACTGAGTCTGCTTTCTGTCTTTAAGAGCATGTTTCTCCATTTCATCCTTTGGGGAAATATAATATTCTGCCTTTTTAATATTTCCCAAAACATTTCATTCTTCTAGGAGGGAGTGGAGCTTCCCACACTAGCAAAATCACTGAAAAACATAACTCTGTTTCGATGGTTCATCTGACAGGGTCATAGTGCTGTTAAACTTGCTTTTTTTTTTTATCCCAGACTCCTGATTTTAGAGGGATAAAGCAATGAGGAATGCTTGGGGTTTTATAGAACAAAAAAGTGTCACGTAATAACTGGGGATGACATCTATACAGGGCCATGGAGGAGAATCTGTAGCTTGCCAGACACTGTTGAACTGTAACTCCAGCATTATTCTTCATTATCACACTAGGCTGAGATCAGAGGTGGGATTCTGCCAGTTCACACCTATTTGCTAGAACCGGTTGTTAACATTCTAAGCAGTTCAGAGAACCGGTTGTTAGAAGAAATTACTGGCCTAATCCTGTAAGGAAGGCAGGAAGGAAACATTCTGGTGTTGCTTACAGAAACTGCCTCTCCGTTAACCCTTATTACATTCTTGGCAGGACTAGACTTCCTGTCTCAGGAACTTCTCTGGAGTTTTTTTTTCCCTTCCTTTGCTGGTACTTTGCTTGTGTGAAGTGACCATTCAAAGTTACAATGGCACTGAAAAAAGTGACTTATGACCGTTTTTCACACTTATGACTGTTGCAGCATCCCCACAGTCATGAGAGGCCAGGTGAGGAGATGCATGCCTCGATGTGAGTGATGTTGAGTTGGCCATGCCCAGCCAGTCACATGACCACCAAGCCATGCCCACCAACTAAACCACGCCCACAGAACCGGTTGTTAAAAAAATTGAATCCCACCCTTGGGTGAGATGCCGAGAGTTGTAGTTCAACAACGCTTACAAGGCCACACATACTTTACTCTAGACCTAACTGCTGGGTTCCCTCATTACGCTAATCCGTAATGTGATCTGTTATTGATTTCAACATTCTGCCATATATCAAGTTGGTATTATAGAATTGCTAACTATAATATATGACTTTGATGGGGGGGAGGAATATAACAAATCAGTTATATATGATATGTATCCAGGCAATACCTGATTGATAGGCTTGCTGGTACAGTAGCTATTTAGTGGAAAAGAAGGGAAAGCAATAGGCTCCACATGATGGCAAAATCATTTAAGGCAGTGCTGTTAGGAAGATGGAGATCTATGTGCAAATCCAATTGCTTCACAATTCTGGCTTTGTGAAGGTTAACAGTTTCCTCCAGTGACAAACAATGGGCCATGCACAACAAAGAAAGTTTAGTATAATGCTGCCCCTACTGTATTTTCATAAGGCTGTGCAAGGCAAGGAGAGCAGCAATGGCAAGATTTATAAATATATAACACACACACACACATAAAATCCTTTCCATTGTAGGAATATATGGCATCCAGTAGTTTTTTTTATGAGCTGCACCTCAGACATATGCACATGCTTGGAATTCATTTCTCTCTCTATTGCTGGTTTTGGGATGGCAAGTAGAGCCATGCTTTCATTTTTTTAAAAAAAATAGGAGGGACAGATTGGAAATTTCCATACAAGACAGAAAGCCTGCAATGATGTTTATGCAACTCACATCATGAGCTGAAAAAGGAGAAGAAATACGGAGCTCAACTACAGAATGCATCCTTAATGGAGGCTGGAGAAGCATAATAAACCTGCATTCGAAACCACAGGCTTCTATTCTGCAACGGATTAGCAGTATGTCTGTCGAAGAAGGATTTTTTTGACTGAATACACCAGACCGGCATTGTTGTATTGTGACGATATGAATGCCATTTGGCCAGTGAGCACAAAAGTGGATGCGGGGGCAGGGGAGAAAGCAGATTATTATCTTTCTTACGGGCAGGCACACTGGGGAGATTTTGCAGAGTGCAGAGAGGCCTGTCAAGAAGACAAGGGATGAAAAAGGGAAAGCCATCTGTCACTGGCACAAACTCTAGAACTTCTGAATATTTGGAAGGGCCTAACAATTTATCAGTGTTTTCTTCTGTCATTCTTTTTTAAATCAGGCTAAAGGGAAGACAATTTGATGCAAACGAATTGGCAGTGCTGCCACTTTACAAGGTCTTCTCATTTGTAACAAATAAATAAAAGAAAGTGAAAATTCTCCCAATTATTTGAAAATGAAGACCTCGCAGTTTAGCAGAACAAAACAATTCACCCCTCCCCCATGGAAGACTTTGCTGTCATTCCCAATCTCTCTCTCTCTCCCCCCCCCCCGCTTCCCCTCCCTTCCTCCCTCTCTTTCTGATGTGTCAAAATTAAGAATGCCTATCATACAGCGTCTATGACAATCTCTGAAGCTTAAGTAGTCATTGAAATAGTTAAGGGCACAGGAGGTCAAAATGTAAATATTGTGGTTTCAACGACCTGAGTGAAGCCTTTCATTGATCGCATGATTGTGGCCAACAATTTGATTTATTTTTATTTCCTCTGACAATGTTTCTGGCCTGAGGGCAACAATTTATATTGGCCAAGGAACGCTCCACATTCTAGAAAGCATAAAGCACCTGTTTTGGCCCATAATCTAAATAATAGCTTTGTTGTTGTTAAAAAAAAAAAAGAAGGTGACTTCTGAATTCCATTCAGTTTTGGGATATCCTTAGAGAAACAATAAGGTTGCTGAAAGGATACCAGGTCATATTTGTGATCCTGATCTATGGAATAGCTAGATATGGGGGGGAAACATCATGCCATTTGGACAGAACTTAACAGAACTTTTGCAATTTCTCCCTGTAAAATTATTTTGTCAACTTATACTTGGGAAACTAATTTCTAACCTCGAGCTAAAAGACATATCTCCTGCAATGACAGAATCTATTGAAACGTGTGTGTGTGTGTGTGTGTGTGCATGCGTGCATGTGTGTGTACATATATTTTGCCTCCAACTAAGAATAATCTTATTTTATTTATTTATTTATTTATTTTATTTAAGTGATTGACAAATAAAATAAATAAATAAATAATCTGCATGCCTGGATAACTTGTCTATTAAATAAAAAACGCCACATTCCAAGCTGAAATTTTTTGCAGCTCTGCCTATTAAACTTGTTTCATAATTATTGCTAAGTAGAATATGGTGGCAACTTAAGCCAGATAGTAAAGCCTCCTATTTATAATGTGTTTTGTTATAAATATTGTCATATATCATAGGTTTGCTTTGCTACTTTCACCATATTTTTGTATTCTGGTTTCCAACTCTTAAGTAGCACTCTTGAGCATGAATGTATAACAGTGTGGAATCACAATGAAGAATGTTGTGTGTATCTATCTGCAAGGCAGTTCTCCCTCAAACTCAACATAATTCCATATCCTGGACTTGATCTATTTGCAAGATGAAACCGTTAATTACCTTTTCAAGACAGTTCCTTTCAATTCTGTCTTCCTATTTCCAGTTTCACACTTTATAAAACTTGTTTTACTTACTCAAGTCTGTAGATCTATTCTTAAGTCAGTATGATTAAGAGCTGTTGTGGTGCAGTGGTTAGCATGCAGCATTGCAGGCTAATTCTGCTAACTGCAGACTGCCAGTTTGGCAGTTTGAATCTCACTAGGCTCAAGGTTGACTCAGCCTTCCATCCTTCCGAGATCGGTAAAATGAGGACCCAGATTATTG
Source organism: Notechis scutatus (assembly GCF_049901735.1). Lineage (NCBI taxonomy): Eukaryota > Metazoa > Chordata > Lepidosauria > Squamata > Elapidae > Notechis > Notechis scutatus. The sequence continues at coordinate 17,620,921 of NC_142012.1, read as the reverse complement.
GGGGCAATATGCTGACTCTGTAACCTGCTTAGAGAGGGCTGTAAAGCACTATGGAGCAGTATATAAGTCTAATAGGAATAGCTATTGCTATTCTATTGCCTCTTACCACTCCAATACAATATTTTACTACAATACAGTATTACATCATTTATCAGTTTACTTTCTTATTTATTTGCTTAGGACAAAACAGGTGGCGGAGAAAGGTCAAAGACATAGAAGTGATATTTAACAGTCATTAAACAGAGAATAGTACTCAGTGAACTAAAAGATAATAATACCTGAAATTATTCAATAGCTATTCAAGATATGTAAATACTTGGGAATCTACTTTCAATCTTTACATAGAAGCTATCAATCTCATGGTTTCTCATTCTGCAATTTAAAATATTGGGAAAAACAAGCATTTTGAATGAGTCATTGGTTCTAGTAATCTTATACCAGTAATTTTGTACAAGTGATTTTGGAATCTAGTACTCGATCTAGACTTGCTCATCATGGGAAAATGGTACAAGATATAATCCCACTGTGGCTTGGCCTTGAAAAAAGTCTTAATAGAGGCCTCTAAAAAAATCCTTGATTTGGTTGTGCAGAGAAACAGATTTAAAGTTTTATTGCAATATAGACTTCTTTTTCAAGTTTTCCTTTACATCTTTATAATATCTTCCTTCCTTCCAGCTTGCCTGCTGCCTTTTCCTCACAGAAGAATCTTTTGTCTATCAAAGCTAAATATCAGTGCTTTCCAAACTTTTTTCCTTCACTGTCCCAAACTGCTTATCAGGAAGTCCTTTTTATCCAATTTAAGTAAAATGCTTTAAGTCCATTTAAATGTCCATGTAGTAGCTGGGTAATGATTTGTGTATTGGTACCCAAAGAAAAACCACTTTTATCCAATTTTGGGTAATTTACCCAAATTTGGGAAGCACTGCTCCAAACACTAGAAAGTAACTATAATTCTGAGTTCTGAGTCCCATTCTCTCAACAGTTGTCCATGCCCAGATGAAGCTACTGAAATGGCTGCTCATGAAGTGATAGTTGGCACTAACAGTTCCTTTCTTTATGCCTAAATTCTGTAATTACCATAACAGAATAAGAGTTGGAAGGGACCTTGGATGTTTTTTTAATCCCTTTAGTCTTCTCATCCAAACCCCTGCTCAGGCAGGAACCTCTATACTATTTCAGACAAATGGTTGTCCAATCTCTTCTTGAAAACTTCCAATGTTGGAGCATCCCCAACTTCTGAAGGCAAGTTGTTCCATTGATTAGAAAGCACTTGACTTTGGCTTTAATGGGTTTTTTTTTCCTCAATAAAATGAGCCTGTGCTTCTGCAGCAAAAATACAATTATTACCATTGTGGAATCCAACTCAACTTGTTTTGCAATGTAAAATGGCTTCACACAATTCCCAGTGTTAGAATTTGTTGAGCAGAAATAAAACTATCAAGACAGTATCTTCTTTTTTGTATTTTCCAGAATGGGAAAGCTCTGCATAAACATCCATTCTCCATAACTAATGCCTGTTTATTCACAAACACAATTAATCTTTCAACAGAAAGAACACTGAAAATTTTGATCCCAACTGCTAGGAAATGTTACCAATGCTGTCAGAAGCTCAGTGGTCTAGTTGTTGCCACCCTTATGTACTCCTATTTATCTGCATCTACTTTCTCCTGAAATAAAAATAAGTTTCCAGAACTGAGATTTACACACCAATTCAGTAATCAATTCAGCTCAAGGAAACAAGAGGAGTCCAGCAGTACTATATCTAAGTGGCAAGTAATTTCTTTTCCTTCCCTGTCAACATGAGGTCAAAGGAAAAGTTGAATCTACATTTTGGCCTCCAGAAAGATAAAGGAAAGGAACTTAAGAATCATAGAGGATGCACAAATCAACAGATTTTACAGATTTAATACCAAGAAACAGAAGGAAAAATAAGAGAGAAAATTGGATAGTTTATTGCAAAGTTAAGAATTGGAAGAAATTCTTTCATTCCCCTGACAGCCTTTTTCCTGGATACTCAGAGTGAGCCTTGCCCTTTTTCTTTCCACAGTTGCTGTTTTATTAAACTGTTGTCATGTAACTTGACTATCTGTATCAGAGCTTCCGGCTGGTTCCACTGCAGGTCGCCATCCGATGCCTTTGCTTCTAGCACTTGAGCTTCTCGGGGGAAAAATCAGTCATAAATTTATAAAATACACTCTTGCACACCAGAAATGGATGTTCCTAATGCTGTTGCTATGCTTACCAACCTATTGTCACAACAGCCGCTATATTCTATGCCTTGCTGCATGTGCTGTTAAGAAACAGAGATGAATACAACTTCCATTATTGTTGCATTATTGGAAAGCAGCAATTAGCTACACAAACACACCCCAAAAAAAAAAAAAAAAAAAAAAGCCATGGGTGATATGAGAGATCTACCAATGTAATTAACAAAATCAATGCAATATTTTATTTTGGTGACATATTCCGCTTCCTTAAAAAGAATAATGCTTCTGCATTATTGATATTGATGGTTTTATTTTCTGTTTAATTTATATATTTTCATTTCTCCTTTGTATGCTTTTACCTGCCCAGGTGTAGAACCTGACATCATTCTCACAACTGAACATCATTTTGTTAGCTAGATGTTCAAATATATCAGATCATTTTGAAGCTTCAACTTCTAGTGCATTAGCAATTCTCCAGCTTTGTGTCGTCTACAAGTTTATAAGCATCCCTTCTATTCCTTCAGGTTGAAAACTGTTGGGCCTAGAATAGAACATTAGAATAGATACCCCAAGGCATAGATCCCTCTCTGTGGATACAGATCCTTTAAGAAGTCCCAAAGGTGCTTTTTCAAGAGGCAACTGGACTTTCTGGTTTCTGGTGAAACATCTATAAAGAAAAAACCAGAAAGTCCAGTTGCCTCTTGAAAAAGCACCTTTGGAACAACCATGACCTGGATGACTGAGAATTTTCATAGATCCTTTAAGAACCACATTTGCTTATGGATGTTTAGCCAACTGTGAGTTCACTAAAATGCCATATTTCAATTTATCAAGAAGAGACTATGTTCTGTTTTATCAAATACCTTACCAATGTCCCAAAGGTGCATTTTCAAGAGGCAATTGGGCTTTCTGGTTTTTCTTTGAAGATGTTTTACTTCTCATCCAAGAAGTTTCTTCTTGGATGAGAAGTGAAACATCTTCAAAGAAAAAACAGAAAGTAAAGTTGCATCTTGAAAACCTTTAGGACAACCATTTTTTTTTGTCTGCACATGTGCAGTCCATCATGTTTCCGGTCACAACTAAATCAGGTTGCGACTGAAGTCCTGGAGTGATCATGACCTGAGGTTATGGTCATGACCCGAGGTTCCACTGAATGTCCACTTTTTCAGCTTTCTAAAATATTGGAATTGGCTCTTTTTCAGTCTTCTGGCACTTCCTCTATGTGCTAGTATGTTTTCTCACCAATTCTTTAGCGCTTTTGATCCACATTTCTCTGAGACTTCCCACAGTGCCACTTCTGATAATATGGACTGCTTTTTTCTTTTGTGAAATGACAGATGCAATATATGAATGAAACAACTCAATGTTCTTCCTGTTGATGGCTACCATCTTTCCATTCTCTACAATCATTAGGCCAACAGTTTCCTTTGTTTTGCTCTTGTTATGGACAAAATAAAAGACACATTTTTGGGAGTGGGGTGGGGTTGGCATTCATAACAAGTCTTGGCATGCTGACTCTTAAACTTCCTAGCTCCATCCTTATACATTTGGACCGTTTCCTTATATTCTGCTTTTGTTATAGGCTGACTTCCCCTTTTTAAAACTTGTCCTTTTTGTTTCTTAATGTATGACCTTCCCATGGATTAAAGAACAAATGAAAGTACACAATATCATCAAGAGAGTAAAAGAATTAAATGGAAATGGGCTAGTCACATAGCAATGAGAACTGATGGCAGGTAGACCAAGACAGTCACAGAATGGATCCCACTTGATAAAAAGCATCCACAAAAGAGACCTAAAACAAGATGGATCGATGACATAAGCAAGTATTGTGGGACCAAATGGCAAAAGAAAGCTCAGGATGATATTGGTTGGAAACATGCGGACGAGGTCTTCATCCGTGGATAGACAATGGCTAAAATGATGATTAATGTAATGATGTGGTCTCATCAGATGTCTCCTTTTTTTTTAATCCTCTGTAATATTGTGTTTGGGCCCTAACTATCTCATTTTTCAGAGTTTCTCAACATTCCTTCTCTGTTTTCCCTCCAGAATTTCCCTCCATGAAATTCTTCCTGCTTTTTGTTGAAGCAGCTCTCTTGAAATCTAGATTCTAGAAGATTAATCTGGGTAGGCTATAGTACACGTCCCTAACAATGCTATGTTTGTTTCTTTTCACATGTTTATTCACACAGACACTTTTCATATTTGCATTCTGCATTTCCATAGCAATGTAGTCATACTTTATATATAAGGTGACTCCACCTCCCCTTTTGTTGGGTCTATTTCTTTTGAATAAGTCCTATCCTTCCAATAATGTATTCCAGTCATCAGATCCATCCCACCAAGTTTTAGCAATACCTGCAATATCATATTTGCCATCATTTACTTGGACTTCAAGTGATTCTATTTGTTGGCCATATTCTGTGCATTGTGTACAGGTATATAAACCTTTTAATGGTGCCATTCTAAGGTCTCCCTGCTGTATTCTTGACCAGCCCTTCTTTCTTCCTTGCCTTTCCTGCTTGTAAAGTTTCCTGCCTTTGATCTTATGTTTTTGGTGTTGGTTTAGGTAATAATCTCACTTCCCATACATATTTAAAGCTCTCTATATGATTTTAGCATTAACCATAGCAATCTTAGTAAGATGTACAATAGGTCATTTCTTGCCCAAAGCCCTACCTATAGTTAGTAACGACTGTGGTCCAGGAATCAAAAGATTTTCTTAGTTATATTTTTCACTGATCCAGCAGTTCACCTCCTGCTTCTTCCGTTGACAATGAACAGCAGTTGGGATTTTGGTGAAATCTCAAACTCTTTGACATTCTTGCCTAACTTCTCTTCGTCTTTAGATATAATTCTTATAAATTTTTTTCCTGCCAACTAGTGGTGTTTCAGGTTTTTGCAGCCAAGAACTTGCAACTTTAGATCAGTAGAAGGTTCCCACCACATGTTGCAGAATAGTTTATAACTATTTCTCATTTTATTTGAATTAGTGTTTTTCATCAGTGTTCAATACCAATATGCAATGAGCACGAAGGATGGAATCTGAACTTTGCAAATTCTAGTATAAACTACAGATAATCTCTTCTTCTTCTTCTTCTTCTTCTTCTTCTTCTTCTTCTTCTTCTTCTTCTTCTTCTTCTTCTTCTTCTTCTTCTTCTTCTTCTTCTTCTTCTTCTTCTTCTTCTTCTTCTTCTTCTTCTTCTTCTCCTCCTCCTCCTCCTCCTCCTCCTCCTCCTCCTCCTCCTCCTCCTCCTCCTCCTCCTCCTCCTCCTCCTCCTCCTCCTCCTCCTCCTCCTCTTCTTTCTCCTCCTACTCCTCCTCTTCTTTATAACATATTCCTGCTAGTTCAGTGTCTGTTTTCTGGATCATTGAATGCCACTTTGCATGGTCAGCTGTATCTCCAGGACACAGGCCTACTGCTTGCATATCTTTGTTGATGGTGTCTTGCCATTTCTGTTCTGGATGCCCAAGAGGTCACCAGCCATTGACTTCTAGTTGTATTTCTAGTTATACTTCTAGTATAAACTTCAGATAATTGCTGCAGGTAGTAATTTAGATGTACTGTATATTAGTGTTCACATTTTTCTAAATATTACAAAATGAATTTTGAAAGTCTGAACACATGAAAATATGATTCAAAGTAATGTATGTTTCTAAATATATACTTTGAGGAAAATTATATTTGGAAATACATAATCTGAAGCAATGCAATGTTAACACGCGTTTTAAAAGACAACACAATGTTAACACATATGTAATGCAAAAGATGTGTGTATGCTGTACATGTGTATATATTTCAGAAGTAACTATATACGCTATCATTTGTATAAAGACTGCAATGTATACAGTATGCACCTGTTTATATAAAACTATATCCATTGTCACATGGAAGAAAGACACCTATCAAAAAAAGAGAAATCAACTGAAAATTCTCCCAACCATAGTTGTCATTTAGAACAGAGAGCAAAGAAAATATGCAGAACAATGAGATAACATTTGGAAAGTAGTAGGAAGATACTTCCCTAATTCACTGAACTATATAAAAAGGAAGAAAGAAATAGCAGACTCATACAGTCAAACTTCTATTCAGAGCCAATCTTAATAAAAGTAGTTTTAGTTCATTTCCCTGTCTGGTTTATCTAGTGGGGTTTTCCCCACTTACCATTGTCAAAAGATGGAAAATGTAAAACAAGAAGGCAAGATACTATAGAATGAATAGTCCCTCGTGTCACAACAACAGACAAAGAGAGCAAAGCAACGAATGGAATTATTTTTGTAGCTGAGCTATACACCATGAAGCCATACCTGGGAGCTAATTTTATCAGGAGCCAACCAAAATAACACAAAAGAGTGTGCAGTTTCTGAGTTGCCTGGAACACTTCATAAAACCATATCTTTTTTAAAAAAAACCAAAATAAAATTAGGGGATATGGAAAAGAATTCCAAGCATGAGGAAAGATAAGGCTCATTGTAGTCTTCATTCAAAGTTACTCATAGAAGGAAGCTCTTGACTGGGTACAGGGTTATTGTCTGATGTTGTTTGTGTTAGATTATACCCAATCATCACAGATAATGAAAAAGATTACCCTCACCTCAAACCATGAAATCTCAAAAGATTCCAAAGCACATAGGTGCCTTAATGTAGCAGACAGAGGAAATAAAACAACAGCGCAGTCTTTGTATCACCAATGCTTTGGGAGTATTTTTTTCTATTACATCCATAGATGTCTCTATTTCAGTAACTCTGTTGTGTTTGATTATAGTCTTCAGAAGTCTTTTTCCACTCCAATGAACTCCCAGCTTACTATATGGTCAATAACTCAGGTGTCCTCTGAGGAGTGAAAAGCACTGCATTAAGAGGTAGGTAGACATGGCAATAGTTTATTGACTGTCAAAGGCATCTCTGAATTTCACGGGGCACCAATATTTTGACGAAACTTCAACTATCAGCCTCCAGGGTGTGTGTGTGTGTTGAGATTTTTCTAGCAGGAATTAAGTTCTAGCAGGAACTCAGCTATGCAGTTTGCTTAAACATCAGCAAAAACTGATCCAAAGAAATCTATGCAAAGACCTCTTCCTTCGTTAATTTTCTATCCTTTGGCATGGAGCCATTTTATATTCTTTCATGTTCTTTCACTCTCAGGACAAACACTGAAAAACGGTATTAGGAAGCAAATGTTTCGGTTTCTGATTCACCAAGAATCAGGCAGATTATATAAAGCACACCTTTTTTGGGGTGGGGGACGGGACTGAATATAGCAACACAGTTCTGAAATCACAGGATTAAGTCCCCAGCTCTCTAGAATACAGTATTTGAACTTAAGGTTTTATTGTATAGTTTTAAAAGGTACTAGCTGAAGGATGAGTGCAAAGCACAGTATTATTAAGATAAAGCTACAAGGTTAAATGTTTTCATTCAGCTTGCAATAGCATCCCGTGAAATCTTTCCTAAAGACAGACTTGACATAATATGGTAGAGTTGTAAAATTCACTTTTAGGAAGCTAGGCATTTCGATCTAGGCATAATCCACCAGTCTTTCTAAGAGTGAATGCCTCCGACAGATACATTCACTGCAAATTATGCTTTGTATAGGAAGCCCACAATATCAGCAGCAGAAACAAAGATGGGTCGAGTAGCTTTTCTGGTTCACATAGTATTTGTCTGCTTAAAGCAAATATTTCAGAGTCATGTTCAGTTTCAGTACTATGTTTATAAATGTGGTCAAGTCATTTTTGTTTACATACTGAGCCTGAAGCCAATTAAAACTATACTTTAGATTCATGAAATTCTATTGTCTTAAAAAAGGTTTATTGACTTATTTATCTGGAAAAACAAAACAAAACAAAAGCACTAATTCTATACTCATTTCACATGTTGGCATTCTTTTGAGTATCTGGAGTTTATAGGAAAAAGCTACCATGTAGCTGGAGGAAAGACAACATTATAGTGGCTCTTCTTTACCCCCTTAATAACAGTAACAGAGTTGGAAGGGACGTTAGAGGTCATCTAGTCCACCCTCTCTCTCACAGGAGACCTATATTATTTCTGATAAATGGCTATCCAACTTGTTCTTAAAAGCCTCCAGTAATGTGGTACCCACAACTTCCAAAAGCAATTTGTTCCACTGGTTAACTGTTTGGAATTTTCTTCTTAATTCTAGGTTGATTTTTTTCCTTGATTAGTTTCCATCCATTGTTTCTTGTCTTGCCCTCTGGTGCTTTGGTAAATAAGTTGGCCCCCTCTTCCTTGTGGCAGCCCTTCAAGTATTGGAAGACTGCAGTTATGTCACCCCAGTCATTCTTTTCACTAGCCTAGGTATCAGTGGTAGGATTCAATTTTTTTTTACTACCGGTTCTGTGGGCATGGCTTGGTGAGTGTGGCAGACAAAGGATACTGTAAAATCTCCAGTCAGAGGTGGGATTCACCAGTTCTCCAAACTACTCAAAATTTCTGCTACTGGTTCTCCAGAACTGGTCAGAACCTGCTGAATACCACCTCTGCTAGGTATAACACAGTTCCTGCAGTTGTTCTTCATACGTTTTAGTTTCTAGGCCCTTAATCATTATTGTTGCTCTTCTCTGAATTCTTTCCAAAGTCTCAACATCTTTTTTGGCATTGGGGTGACCAAAACTGGATACAGTATTCTAAGTGTGATCTTACCAAGGCTTTGTAGAGGACTGCTAGTACTTTTCAGGATTCTAACTCTGTTAATGCAACCTAGAATTGCGTTGGATTTGATATGGTAGATAGTTAAGAAGTTGGACATCAAGTATATCAAGTAGACATCAACTACAGAAGGTCATTGGATGATTGGAGGCCAGTAACCATTTCTTAATTCTATCGCTATTACTAATGTGATATACAAAAACAGGATAAAGAGCTATTTATCTTATTTTTATCCTGCCTTCTTTTTTCTTCCATAAAAAAGGCAGTGAACATATGCAATATTCCTTCCTTCTCCTATTTTCCCAACAACAACAAACTTGTGAGATGAGTTGAGCTGAGAAAGAGTGACTGTCTTAAAGGTTGTTTTGAATTTGTCTAGCCCTACTATTTTCATCACTGTCACTGATACAAGTATGCAGCTGTTTTTGTTTTTTGTTTTGCAAGGAAAGTTTAACTTGAAAAAGTTTTATTCAAGACAACATGTACAACTCTATGAAATCTCTACTGGTTTGAAGGGCTTTTGTGAGTCAAAATTATTGTTTCCCTTTCCCATTTTATAAAGAAACCATCAATTTGAATAACACAAAGCCAGAATGACAGAAACATGAAAACAAGTAGCCAGGTGATTGCTTTCAATGTGCTTGAGTTGTCACAGGGCTGTTGTTGTGGACAAAATAGGAGGAAGAAGGAGTATCACGTATATATGTTCAGCACCTTGAGGTATTTATGAAAAAAATAAAGGCGGGATCAAAATCAAATCAATCAATAAATGTGTTGCTCTTTGAAAAGAGGTTGTGTCTTGTCTATGTCTTGCCTTTATGCAAAAGCAAGTGAACAAAATGTTCCACATGCCTGATTTAAAATCCATTTGGTATTTTAAATCCAGTATTTTTTTTTAATATGGAAACTATCAATCTTGTATTTTAAAAAATGTTAAATAAATAAATAAGTACATCCTTTGAGGGAGTTTAATTTTAGCACCCGATTAAGACCTGATTATTACACTCTTCCTGAATGCAATTTAATGGATTTCAGTTTACTTATTAAAGTTGATTTTATAGATGTAATAATAGCTTCATTTCTGGATTTCTTAAAAAATATGCATGGCATCATGTTCTTAGCTTATAAAATCATGAAGTCTTTTCCGACAGCTTCTCTGTATAATCTGAGCCTGCAACATGCTGTACTTCTAAGACAAAATTCATTCTACCAGGTTATTCTATTATTATGCTAAAATTCATCTGGAAATGCTTTATCAGATCACTACTATAATCTACTCCCGTTTTTAATCCGCAAACCAAATCCATTTGTTTAAGCACTGCTTAGTAAAACACCAGTAATCAAAAACCATTTGCATATCACATCCTGCGATTATAACTACTTATTGAATACGCTACCATGATTAATTTAATAATTCTGATACTGAAAGTTTAGAAAATACAAATCCTATTTAATCTGCATTTATAGAAATACCCAAGAATGATTGTGTTGAATATTCTTTTTTTTCACTATGAAAATAATTTTAGAACTTCTTGTCAATGAAGGGAATAAGGTAATTTAAAAGAGAAAGAGCAATACCACGTGAAAATTGTAATAAGTGCAATGAAATATGAATAGTGGTACCAGGGCACAGCCTTTAATTACACTTCTTTTCTCACCCTTCTCTCTCTGCTCAGGCTTAAATGTAATCACAATGACTTAGATCTTGACAATACATTTGCTAATGGAAAGGCTTTTTTCATTTTGTTAAATTGTGAATGTCAACTCATAAAATATTTCTATGGTCTTTTTAGAGTTAGAGTTTAGAGAAAGAGAGGGGGGAAAGTGGTTTGAAAGAGTAGTGCGGCAGCTTGGAAATCAAAAGTGCATTCCATAAATAGTTTTTCAAAGATAGTAACTAAGTGACTGAAGTTTCTGCCATGCAAATATCTAACTGGAGAACATGATTGATAACTCTTGGTTATGGATGTGTCTCATTGGAGAAGATGAATTATGATACACCCAGGGAGTGGGTGGAAAACCAGGGTCAAGGGTGACAATGAGTTATGTGTCTCAAAGTTGGCGACACCCAGGCATTGCCGGACATGATAATTCCCAATGAATCCTTTTGAAGTTTTGGAAGTTTGGCTCAAAACTCATGATTTAATTGGGGTAGCTGCCAAAATCTTGACAGCAAGCCATGCAGAGTTGATCTGGAATCAAGCAGCATCAAAATAGAAAATAATAATACCGATAATGATAAATCTTCACATTGACAAAATTTCCATCTGTCAACTTAAGCAGGCAGCCCTTCTTGGACCCGCACATATACTGCAACATCCTAGGTTTTTGAGAAGACCTATGAAGAACAGTTGCAGGAATTGGGTATCTCCAATCCAGAGAAAAGAAGGAATAGAAGTGACATGATAGCAGTGTTCCAGTATCTGAGGGGCTGCCACAAAGAGGAGGGGGTCAACTTATTTTCCAAAGCACCAGAGGGCAGGACAAGAAACAACAGGTGGAAACTAATTAAGGGAAAAAGCAACCTATTATTACAGAGAAACTTCCTAACAGTGAGGACCATTAACCAGTAGAACAGCTTGCCTTCGGAAATTGTGGGTGCTTCATCACTGGAGGTTTTCAAAAGAGACTGGATAGCCATTTGTCTGAAGTGGTACAAGGCAGGGGTGTCAAACTAGCATCATGCAGGCCAGATGCATCACAGGTTGGTCATGCCCACACCCAGTTAATGAAGGGGACACAAGTTGTGATACATCACGTGAGAACGTGTTGTTGCGAATTTGACATCCCTGGTATAGTCTCATGCTTGAGCAGGGGGTTGGACTAGAACAGGGGTGTCAAACTCACATCGTCACGGCAGAATCACGTGACATATTGGGACTTTTTCCCCCTTTGCTAAACCGGGCATGGGCATGGCCAGCATGTGACACATCAGGCTTGTGGGCCGGGAGTTTGACAGCCCTGGACTAGAAGGTTCCTTCCAGCTCTATTCTGATTGATTGATTAACTTGATGTATATGAAGGCCAACACCAGCTAAATAACTTCTTGTGATTTCACATTGTTGTGTATATAATGATAGTGACAATGATGAGAACAGAAAAGAACATATGTCCGTGTATGCTAATGACATCCAGCTTGTTCTATTACTCCTTGCCTTCTAATGCTAATGAAGCAATCAGCATTCTTGCTTACACATTACTTAAGTGCAGTAATAGGTAGAGTGAAGGAAAACAGGTTGAAATTAAATCTAAATAAGAGATAGATGTCATTAGAAAGAAAAAAAAAGACTTTGCTGAGCTGTTGTAAATGAGGTTTTACACCTCCTGATAAGGCAGATTTTCTGGCAATATTCCTTGGCTCCCACATCACACTTTATGTAAAGGGGATGGTTATTGTGAGAGGCACATTGGCCAGCTGTGACTTTCAAGGACTGCCCTTGAAAAGTTTTCTGAAACTGCATATGATATAAAATATGGCAGGTAACAAACTACAGAGATCACCACACAAGGTTCTGAATGATCTGCAAATATAGACATAATTTCAGTTTATTTATTTATTTATTTGATTTGTCAATTGCTTACAAGATAATAGGTATAGGTATAAACATAGTTATGAATACATGGATACATATAAGAAAAAAAAAGAAACAATAGGACAGGGATGGTAGGCATGTTTGTGCACTTATGCACGCCACCTACTGATGTTGATGTCTAAATAGAGTGGTGAGGTGGCCTAGAGGTGGAGCTCTCACCTCACAATCAGGAGAATGTGAGTTTGATCCTACTAGAAATAGATATTTCTCTCTTTAGGCACAATGAGAATATATCTACTGGAAAAAAAACCTTCGCATTGGCGACAGGAAGGGCATCTGGCCAGTAAACACTCTACTACAGTGATCCCCAACCTTTTTGACGCCGCGGCCCGGTACCGGCATCAGCTGGGCGCCGCGGCCCGGTGCCGGCATCAACTGGGCGCCGCCATCTTTTGACGAAAAAGTGTTTCCGGTGACCTCACGGAAGCACTTTTCGTCAAAAAGATGGCGGCGCTAGCGCTTCGGTGAGCTTTTGGTAGAAATGGCTTTCTACCTGGAAAAGCTCACTGAAGCAGCTAAGCGCGCCATCTTTTTGATGAAAAAGTGCTTCCGGTGAGCTTTCACCGGAAAAGCTCACCGGAAGCTTTTTACCAAAAAGATGGCGGCGCCAGCAACCAGCGGCCTGGTAAGACTTGTTCCACGGACCGGTATCGGTCCGCGGACCGGCGGTTGGGGACCCCTGCTCTACTAGTTCCATTCAGTTGCCCAGACTCCACCCCGCAAGGGATTATGGGGTTGTTTAAAGAGGATGATATTCATGTCTACACACTTTCTTAGTGAGCACCTAGAAGCCAAGAGGAACTTACATGCCCTATTTCAAGTTTGTAGGCTTGACGCTTCTGGAGATTTTGTGATGATGCGTGAGTGGTATTTTGCTTTTATATAGAGAGACTAGTGGTTTGCCCTGTCGGTGTTGGTAGGAGCAGTCTCAGTGGTTCCTTGATTAGGATAAAATGAGAGCAAACACAATTCCCTTCTAGTACTGAAAAACTTTTTAAAGAAAAAAACAATATTTTTTTTTAGAAAATAAATAAATAAAATAAGGAAGAATAGTGAAAAATTAGGGGCGGGGGAAGGAGGCTGTGGAAGCTAGGGGATGAAAAGTCTTTCACTATGAGAAAGTCTGTTTAAAGATTTTTTCTGTTTAAACCAGCTGATGAAAATGAATATGAATTATGTTGCTTTGAGCATGCCCTTTATTTTAAATCTGTCTAGTACAGATAGTCCTAGACTTATGACCACAATTGAGCCCAAAGTTTCTGCTGTTAAGTGAGTTTTGCCCCCATTTTATGACCTTTTTTGCCACAGTTGTTAAGTGAATCACTGCAGTTGATAAGTTAGTCACCTGGTTGTTAAGTGAATCTGGTTTCCCCACTGACTTTGCTTGTCAGAAGGTTGCAAAAAGGGATCACGTGACCCGGGGACATCATAACCATCATAAACCTGAGTCATTTGCCAAGCACCTGAAGTTTGAGCAGGGTGACCCTGAGGACACGGTCATAAGAGTGAAAAATGGTCATAAGTCACTTTTTTCAGTGCTGTGGTAACTTTGAATGTTTACTAAAGGAACTATTGTAAGTCATGGACTATCTATATGCCACTGAATATGAAGTAGTATGTCAAGGGTCTTCAAACTTGGCAAGTTTAAGACTTGTGGAGTTCAATTCCCAGAATTCCTGAGCTAACATGACTGGAGGGGGAATTCTGGGAGTTGAACTCCACAAGTCTTAAACTTGCCAAGTTTAGGGAGCCCTGTAGTATGTGATTGTTTTGTTTCTATTTCTCCCCCCCTTTTTTTTTTTAAATGCTACTTTTTGAAATAAAATAGTTTTGAATCATAATTACTCTCTGAAGCCCATTAATGGTCAATCCACTTTCCAATTTGAACTATACTGATATCCCAAGTTCTTGCATAAAGGCAGGTCTTCCGGTTTTGCAAGGCTCGGCGGCGGCAGGAATTCGCGATCCTCCGCGATTCCTGCTGCGCTCGCTGCCGAGGTCCCTCCGATCCAGATGGATCTGGAGGATAAGGCTGCCCCGTAGAGGAAGCCGAAGAGAGAGGGGATCCGGATTTGGGTTTGGGGGTATCGCAAACCCCCTCCTAAGCCAGCAAAACCCCTTTTTCCCAAGGCGGTGGAGCGGCGGTCATCAATGGCTGCCACAAAGAAGCCTGTAGCCGGGTAAGATTTGTGCAGGAGGAAGCAGGTGAAGGTGAAAGTTTTGGCTGAACCGGGACTAGAAGAAACTTTTAAATACCCTGGAAACTAAATCGTTTGAAGGATACATTGTCTCCCAAGGAAGATCGTAAAAGCGGTGAAAAAAAGCTGAAAGGGAAAGTTACTTTCTTTCACTCTCCCTTCCCACAGAAATAGCAGTTGGAAATCTGGAAAATCTGCTTGGGCATAGAAGGTAAACTTGAAATTTAAAGCCAAGGGGATAAAGGATTTCTGGACATTGGAACTAAAAACTTAAAATTCTTTTTATTTGCTATAAGTGGAAGGGAAGAGGTAAAGATTTATTTTTAGAATTGTACTGAAGGAGACTGCTTTGAGTTTATAAGATCAGAAATAAAAGGTATCACGACTTCTAGAAGATTACTTTGGAACTGTGTATTTGAATTCTACCCTAGGAAGAGAAAATTATAGAAAGAAGAAAGTGCTAAATGAAACTGTTTGCTTTGATTTAGTTTGCTTTGTGACTTTGGGATCTTTGTGAACTATTTCTTGAAAGATTAAAGATATTTGGGTTGTTTAAAAAAAAAGGGAAAAATGGCATTATCTTTTGAAAAATTACAAATGGAATTTCAAAAATTGAAAGAAGAGGAACAGGAAGGCATGGGCTCTTCTGGATCTATTTTCCACTTTTTAGAAATGGCGATTTCTACCTATCAAGAAATACAGCAGCGACAGGAAGGCGGGGATCAAGAAGAAGAAGCCATCTTTAATGGACAAATACTCTTAGTGGAGGAAGAAAAGCGTAAGGGAGGTAAAGAAATGGTGAATTCAGGACTTAAAAAAGCAACCAAGAAAAAGAAAAATAAGATGAAAAATCGATATGATGTCAGAAAGCAACAGAAAAGAGAAATACAACAGAGAGGGAAGATAAAGAGAGTGAAACTTGAGAGATGGGGGGGTCAAAAAGCTAGAATTGACAAGAAAGTAAGGGAAAAAGGAAAGAGAAGTCATAAAAGCTTTAAACAAGATGTTAAAAAACAGGTTTTTTTCAGAGATAAGGGGTAAGATATAATTTTATAAAAATGATTCTGCAAAAGTACATAAGATTGTATGGTAGATACTAGTATTTGAAATTGAATTAGAAAATTAAAATATTACATGAATTAATAATGCATTAAAGGGAAGCTATGAAAACGTTTAAGATTTGATAATAAAGTCTAATTTACTATGAAATATTGCTTTTATTATATTATAAACTTAATATTCCTTTTTCTTGGTTTTACTATTACTTATTAAATTTAATATTATTGGCTTGTTTTATTATTTTGAAATGTAGTACTTAGAATGTACGAAGCAGAATCAGTATGGAAAGTATGTATTATTTTAAGTGTAAAATTTAGGGGAAAGATAAAAAGTTGTCATACTTCAACCAGTGGTTACAGGAGAAATATTGTATTAGAAAGAAAGGAAAAATAGATGATTGAAAGAGAACGGACAAAAGATGCAAGTATAATTATTTAAATTGAGATGAATTAAATAAAATAGAATTAAAAGAATGAATAGGAGAGAGAAATTATATAGAAAATATAGAATGTTAAATAAGATATGAAATAGTATATTATGTGAGCATGAATTTGATTTATGTCTGTATAAAAAGATTTAACCCGGGGTAAGCCGCTTTCCAAAAATAAGTTTTATATATTTATGTTTTGTGTAATGTTTGTTTATGTTTGAAAGGATGTTGGAAGAGAATTAATGAAACTATATATAATGAATATATATAATTTAAGGCAAAAGAAATACAATTAAACAGAAGGAAAGGGAGCAGTAAAGAGAAGTTGGGAAAAGATATGAAGTTGAACAGATAAGATAAATATATATATTAAATTGTGTTTGTATAGAAATGTGATAATTTGGAATTATCTTGTTTTTAAATAAGATATTCTATGTGTTTTTTTAGAAAAAGATATTTTATGTTACTACATCCTATGTTTTGTTTGCTTGTGTATGTTTAAAAAAATAATAATAAAATTTGTTCAAAAAAAAAAAAAAAAAGGCAGGTCAGATACCAATCTGTACAGTTTATGGAGTGACATAGCATAAGATCTCCAAACCTTTTCCAACCAAAAGACATCCTGACTGCAAACAGAGTGTCAATTTTCATCATAATTAGCAGACCAGCTGCTGGAAGTATTCTAGAAGTGGGAAAACAGATGGAGAGAGAACTTTATACCAAAAACATTTGCTGCAGAAATCTAAGCATTTGAAAATAAAATAAAATAAAATATAAAATTGGTAGGAATATATAGTAGACCAGAGAGGCAGAGAGAGATGAGAAGAGCTAAGGTTTATAATAAATGCTGAGCTGTGGTTTTAAGAATAGCTTATTATGCATAGTGATGGCTGTTTTGGTTGTGTTATATATGAATTAGCTATATGGGATAGTACAAATAGACATGCCCGCACACATTGGTGACAGATGTTTACACTAAGACTATTTTAATGCCATTATCTTCTACATCCCTTCTGGATTAAAGATAACCAGTACAATGCTGTGCACTGCTGAATATTTTCCTTTTTAATGTCTGAAAAGGAGTTTATTTTTTTAATTGTATTTTCACAGTGTTTGAGATTTTCTTTCAATTTCTCAGAGTTTAGTCCCAGGCTTCAGTGCTGAAAATGATTGCCAGGACATTTTTAGGCATCAACATTCCTTGATACACTGATCTGAAAACCTCTAAGCCAATATATATATATATATATATATATATAATGTTCAAATCTGGAGACTTTCCAGGAAAAAAAATTGCAAAAACTGGGATGAAGGATGAGTTTTGCTTTGAGCACCATCAATTTTTTTTTATTATTTTTTTTAGAATTTGAGATTTAACTCAAAAGATCTGCAGTCAGGTATGAACATACAAACAATACATAATGCTTTTAGTACCTTCACTGATTGTTGCATTTTTTTTTATCTTAACATATAAGACTCCAATAAATTGCTCTAAAGCCTGATTTCATATTTATAATAATTAATAGCAGAAAAGCCATAGCTCTATACAGGAACTTGGCAAAATACATAGACTTTAGCGCAAGCTGTTTGAGATACGATTTGATTCCTATGCCTCTACAATTTTCTTTGATTTGAATATATGAAAGTCTCTTCTTATATTGGACAATTTTAATCATCTTTTGAGAAACCCAGAGGATCTGCTGAAGTTTATCAGATGTTCCTTAATAAGAAAGTGGTAATTACACACCTCCTGCTCACAAAGGAGCTTTTCAGTCACCACTAAAGTCTATATATTGACATTTATAGGCCAGAAGAGTTTTTTAAAGAAAGACTAAAGCTTTTGGTGGCAATTTTGGAAGAACTGTGCCTGAACAAGGGGCTCCTGAGCCATTAATTCATCACCTTATGTAGTGGCAAAGCAAATATGTTGATGGTGTGATTTTGGATTGTTTGGGGAATTAAGTGTAGGTGTGGGATTTTTAAAAAAAAATCTGAAAGGCCACCTGCTCCCTTTCCCACTTTCATTTCAGAGGAGATTTTCTCTAAAAATAATCATATTATTGAAAACCATTTTGCTGGCCAATTTCAAAGTGCAGCCTCAGGTTCCAGAGAACCTCTATAAAGGTTTTACTGTTAAATTACAATAGTTTGGATTTCAATTTGATGATTTAATATGATATAAATTAAAACCTTTTTCAAGGGCATGAAAGTAGCTAGCAGCTTTTTACTTACTCTTCTTTTAATTAGAAAATGACTCGGGTTAATCGTTTTTTGCTTTAGATGAAGCAGAGAATAGTTCCTTAATTCAAAAGACTTTGAACAGTGAATAAAGTATTGAGATGCCTTCAAGACTAAGCCAGACTATTATGGCATAAATTTAATAGAATATAGAATAATGCTTTTTGTATCACATGAAATTGATTTTATTCCATTTCATTTCATTATGCCATAATAAATGCGATCATTTTAAAATGCTATATAACAATATAATTTGCCAGGTGCTTCTGATCCATCTAGCTATTATATGCAACAGACACTGCTTTCTCCTACTGGATTAAAGAAGTGTTTCCTGAAGCCAAAGCCTTTATTTCTTTCTTCTATCTTTCTTCTCTTTTCTCTTTTTTATGCAGGTACTGAATGCACATAGCTCTTTTTCAATACTCATACCACTCATCTTATATTCCATAAAAACCAAAAAAATGTTTGAGGAAGGAAGTGTTACTAGAATTTTCAGGGACAAAGTTTGTAACTCTGTGGTAAGATAGAACATTGGTCGCCAACCAGTGAGCCGGGGACTGCTGTGAGAAAATTTGGGTGGTCTGCAGAGAAATATCACCCCCAAAGCACCTCCCAAAGCAATTAATCCAGGCTGCAAAGGAACACAAGGCTGTGGCGCCCACATGGCCCGCGGGAACACAAGGCTTGCGTCGCTTGATTGTGAACAACATGAGGTAGTGAGGGGAGGGGAGAAAGGGCAGGGGGGAATTTGCCTCACTCACCCCACATGCCTGGCCTGGCCACCATGCTACTTCTTTCCACTTCTTTCTTCTTCTGCTTTTGGTTGCACACAAGGAAAACAGCAAAAGTCTTTCTTTCTCTCCCCCAAACTCTGCCAGAAATGAGTCTTTGGGACTCTGCAAGGCATCCTGGTCCAAAAGGGTGCACTGGTGCAACAAGTCTCACAAAGACTCATTTCTGGCAGAGTTTGGGGGACAGAAAGAAAGACTTCTGCTACTTCTGTTGCTTCTGCTGCTTTCCTTGCATGAAGCCAAAAGTCTCTCTCTCTCTCTCTCTCTCTCTCTCTCTCTCTCTCTCTCTCTCTCTCTCTCTCTCTCTCCCTGAGAACAGAGCTGGAGAAGGTATCCTGCAATCTCAAATAAATAAATAAATGATCGATTGGCATGAAAATGGGGTGGGGAATTTTCCTGCAAACTTTTTTGGGGATTTTCCCAGGATCTCTGTTGTTTTCTGCAGAGACTCTGGGAAAATGTCAGCAAGCCACCATCAGTCAAAATTCATATTAGTGGTCTGCGGGATTTAAAATTATGAGTTTGGTGGTCCCTAAGATCCAAAAGGTTGGCGACCCCCGAGATAGAAGATAGTTCCAGATTCTATATTACTGTATAATAACAACAACAACCTAAGAACAAATGGAATCAAAATCAGAATTGAGAAGGCAGCAAATGCTACCTATGCAAAGACACTGATGAAATAGTGGACCAAATGGTTAACTGCTACAAGAAGATCTCACAGACTAATGATAAACAACAGCATGACAAAGTAGCAGCAATGCTGCATTGGAAAATCTGCAAGAAATATCATTTGCCTACAAGCAAGAACTGATGGAACCATAAAATAGAGAAAGTTATAGAAAATGAAGAAGTGTTCTGGGACTTTAGAATTGAAATAGACTGGCACTGCCACATAACACCCCAGACTTAACAATTGTCAATACAAAAGACAAGAAAGTCTGGATAGTAGACATGGCAGTACTTGGAAACAACAGAATAGAAGAGAAAGAACTGGAGAAGTTCACAAAATACAAAGCCCTGCAAATAGAAATAGAATGACTGTGGCTGAAGCAAGCAAGGCTAGTCCCAAAAGTAATAGGCACCTTGGGTGCAATTCCAAAATAACTGGAGCACCACTTGAACACCACAGGCATTGACAAATTCACCATCAGTCAATTGCAAAAGGCAGCTTTACTCATCCTTCGACAATATCTATAACACTATCAAACATCCAGATATACCTATCCCAGGTCCTTGGGAAAGACTTGATAGGTAGTCAAAAATGCCAAACCCAATCTGAATATCTGGCTGACTGTGTAATGAACAACAATAATAATAATTGTCTAAAATTCATATGGCTTTATATAATCTTTATACAGACTAATTGTAGGGATTTTTTCCCCATCCAAGCTCTTCAGGATTTCACTCAGAACTGAATGGGATTACAGTTTCAAGTAAGTGGAATTCAATTTACAGTTAGCACACATTGCTACATATTCACACATTCTGCATGGTCCCATTCTTACAACCTGATATTGTTCTTTCAAGATGACTGGAATGGACAAACTGATTTATTTTGTTACTTTTTGGTACAAAAAGAAAAGACAAAGGTTTAACAGAGCATTGGGGAATCAGACTGCCACATGAGTCCCAAAGCTCCTTGAAAAATGTAGATCCCTAGCCAACCGCTTGTTCAAATAGGAAATAGTAATAGCACTTAGACTTATATACTGCTTCATCAGAGGTGGGCTGCTGCTGGTTCGCACAGGTTCAAGTGAACCAGTAGTTAAGATTCTGCATAGTTCGTTGAACCCGAAAATCCCACCACTGGCTGGCCCCCCCTGCTCATTTTTCGGCCTGTTTTCCAGGCCATTTTTTTTGGCTGTTTTTTGACCCATTTAGAGACATTTTGGCCTGTTTTTCTGCCATTTTCCAGGTCATGTTTGGGGCCGTTTTTCGGTTGTTTTCAGGCCGTTTTCAGGCTGTTTTTCATGATCAATTGGCCACACCTACCCAGCCCAAGAACCAGTTGTTAAGTTATTCCAAGCCCACCACTGTGCTTCATAGTGCTTTACAGCCCTTTCTAAGTGGTTTATAGAGTCAGCACATTGCCCCCAATAATCTGGGTGCCCATTTTAGAACGATGGAAGTCAGAGCCGGTCAGGATCGAACTCCAGACAGTAAGCAGTGATATTGCATTCTAACTACTGTGTCACCTCACTGAGTTGTAGAACATGTGATTTCCCTTTAAATGGAGCAGAGAGACTTCATGAGGAAAAAAAAATGGATTTCTTTGCAAAGTTTTTTGGGACTGCAAGGAAATACAAAAAGACTGTATTGTATATGAACAGCAAGAAAGAAGTGACAATTTGCTAAAAAACAAAGCCTCGCTAAACCCTTTAGCTGGAGGCCTCATGTCTTTCTGCAACATATTATCTGTTCTGAAGCTGGGTTGAAAGCGTGCTAAGCCTCTCAGCATTCCTTTCATGCTACAACTGCCAATGTTCCCAGCACAAATCCATTTGCAACTATTAACTATTTTTATTGGTGGATGAAAGTTTTATTTTGTCTTTTTGCAAAAAAAAAAAAAAGAAAATAAAGTGCTACAATAACAAACCACAGCCAAAAAAAATCATCCCGTGATACTGTTTTTCCAAATTTCATTCTTTAAAACTATCGTTGCTGAAATACAATCTTTATACACAAATTGCAAATCAAAAAAATCTTACTGGTGCCCCGCCCCCATTAAAAAGTAAGATTAATCATGTTTCCAAAGTATGAAAAAGCTCTTGAAAGTTTATTCTTTGACTCAAACTAAGAGTTTAAAGAACTAAAAGCTTCTAAAGATTATCAATGGTGCTTATGATATATGTAAGTTTGGAGGCCTGTAAGCTTCTAAGAAAATGAAGATAGCCTTTCAGGGGAAAAAATATACTCTTTTCATATAACAGACTATTCTTTCTTCTAAATGTCTGGTTAAATACAATATGGCAAATGTTCCTTTCAGAGTTGTCACTGTTTCGAGGACCTTTTATTAAAATAGTAGTGATAAATGAAGTAGCAATAGATCTGAATTGATCAGAAATTCAAATAGGACAGATGAGCACAACAATTGCTGTCTTTTAAAGATTTTATATAAACTGGCATTTTTGCCATCCTGATGGCTGCCTGAGATCTGTCTTTTACAGAGTCATCGACACTTTAATTCCTTTCATTTTGTCTTTGACTTGATTTGCAATTTGTGTATATTGTATTTCAGCAACAATAGTTTTAAAGAAGTGTTTACTTTCTTTTGAAGACTACAACAGGTCTGAAGAGGGTTCATGTTAACAGAATAAATAATAGAATAACAGAGTTGGAAGGGATCTTGAAGGTCTTCTAGTCCAACTTCTAGTCCAACAAGCAAGAGACCTTCTACCATTCCAGATAAGTGGCTGTCTAGTCTCTTCTTAAAAGTGTCCAGTGATGGAGCACCCACAACTTCTGAAGACTTCCACTGATTAATTGTTCTTATGGATAGGAAATTTGTCTTTACTTCTAGGTTGCTTCTCTCATTGATTAGTTTTGATCCATTGTTTCTTGTCTTGCCTTCTGGTGTTTTGGAAAATAGGTTTGTGTTTGGCTTCTCTACTATTTATTTATTTGAGTTATATTGTAGCCTTATTGCAAAGTCCTCAGGACAACACATAAGGTGCTCCCATCCCATCCCACTCTGACTTCCATTATTTTATCATCCCACAAACCTTACAAAATAAATTATATATAAGCCATTCAAGTTCACTTAATGAATCTTGCAATTATGTAAACATTGAACGGATCTTCATACTATAAGTGCAACTAAGCAAGCCATTTTTAGAATAGAATAAAATACATTTTATTGTCACTTTGAATGTACACATTAAAATGAAATTTTGCTGCATGCAGTTCTTAAAGGGTGACCACCTCCAATATACACTACATAACCATGACATAATAAATAAGTACAAAAGTATGCATATACCCACATATATTATATGACAGAGGAACAACATAGTCTAGTTCAGATGTATACAAGTACATGGCAAGAAAAACAAATCTTGCAAGTTTACCAGATGGATGGCATAGGGAACAAAGCTCTTACAGAATCTGGTAGTCTTGCTAGAAATACTTCAAAATCTCCTCCCAGAGGGAAGCAACAGAAAGAGACCATACAGTGGGTGGGGGGTGGCGGCTCTCTAACAATGCTTTGAGCTCTAAGCACATAGTGCTTATAAGCAGTATCCTGAATAACAGGAAGCAAGCTTCCTATAATCTTCTCGGCTATCCTTACCACTCTCTGTATGGACTTTCTATCTGAGGCACTGCTTTCACCAAACCAAATAGCAATGCAGTTTGTTAAAATGCTCTCAGTCGTGCTTAAAAAGTGGCCAGAACAGAAGGAGAAAGAAGTGCTCTCCTCATCTGATGCAGTTGAGAAATTCTGCTTTACTGTTTTTTTATCAGTTATATTCTTCTCTGTTTAAGTCCTGTTTGCTGGTACATATATGATATGAAGCCATGCTTTCTGTAATCATAGTCTGATAAATACGCTAGTATGGCTGAGTTTACACACTGTGTTAAGCCACAAACAATGAATTGCAAGCCACAATGACTGGAATTCACATAATATGCTAAATCAAAATCAAGCACTTATTTCATGATGTAGCACAGTGTCTGAATCCTACCATTACCTCATACTGTTGTTGAATAGAGTTCCTTCTGGGTTGTTCCTTCCTGAAGATTTTTTTTTTAAATGTAACATTAAAAATTATTCTTCCTTTCTACTTTTTTACTTTGAAAAGCTTACCACCCAGTTCTTGTTTTCTAGAAACATCTTGGAACACCAATGAGGATAAACAAACTATTGAGTTTCTGTTGCTCTTATAAGACTTCTGCTATTCCACCATATATGTCGCCTACTTAACATTCTGCAGCAGTTACCTGTTCTGTAGTTTGGATTATATACTTTTTATATCAAGATGTTTTCCTTCATCATTTTTTTCTGTATTCTCTGAAAGCATGTATTTCTTTAACTCCCAGAGTTTCTATAATATTGGAACTTTCATAGAAGATCCTGTAGCAAAATAGTTTGTCATGCTTCTCTAGTTACTTCATCTTTACCAATGTAAGGTGCTGCCAATCAACGGAGGGTAAGCTATAATGTTGTTATTTATGCAATACAGATTAAAAAATAAATTAGTTTTTGCTGAAGGTACCAAAAGGTGTTGAATTTTTAAAGTCAGCAAATCTCTTGTGGATTCTACTATGATTCAGATATTATATTGTTGCTTGAGAATATAATCCTTCTCTGAAATTTCCATAAAAATCCAATTTACCTACTTTATAATTTTCAAGGCTTAAACTATGGGGCATGGTTTATGTTTTTCAAAAGCTTTAGGATTGATTTAGATTAATTTTAAGCTTCTTTCTTTCCTTCTTTAATAATCTTTTACTTCATGAACAGCTTGTTCACATCAAAGGAAGCCATTCCAGAAGGGTTGGGAATGGGAAGGTAAGACATCAACACTGGTTTTGTAATAGAATTCTCCTACAAGAAGAATCTTTCAGGACAACTTCAAACTTACAGTAAAGCTATGTGTTGCATGGTCCCTAATGATATCTAAAAATATTACTTGTGGTTAGGACATCCTCTTTGTGTGTGTGTGTGTGTGCGTGTGTGTTTGTGTGTGTGTGTGTCTAAAGCATGGGTGTGAAACTTGCCACATCACATTGCTATCATGTGATGTTTCGTGATGTTTTCCCCATTTGTGGAGCTGGGGTGGGCATGGCCTATGCCTGACGCATCCATCCAACGGGCTACCCCATTTGACATCCCTGGTCTAAAGTATGGAAACAGTTACTTCAAACTGAGTATGATAAACACAGACTGGAAATATGCTGATCTATCTGTTCTTACTACTGTTTAATCGAAGCTGATTTGACAAGGAAAAGGTTTTGTGCATCAAATAAAATTGGTCCTTGGGGAATTAGGTCTTGTAGAGAATCAGGAAGTCAAAACCAATTGACAAAATTCATTCGGCTACCGATTGCTAGTTGGAGAAAATTGAAAAAGAACAATCAAAACATGTTATCAGGTTTCCCAAAAACACATTATGATATTAAACAACCCCTTAGAAATGAGGAATGACAAAGAAGAGGGTATAAGTATTTTGAACAGAGAATGTTCAAATATCCTCTTCTATTAGGGTTGTGTGATCAGTCATCACTAAATTATAATTCCCATTACTTTTAAATTAAACTGGTAGATAAATCCAGATTGCAAAGAGTAACTGCATATTGCATCTTATTTCTGCTTTCTATTGATGGAAGGGCTATATCAGAAAAGCCCATATTTCCAAGCAAAAACTTTGAACACCTCTAATCTAAACACATTGTGCAAATATTCTGCACTTTGAACTTAAATAGATTTATTCTGTGGAAAGTAATAAAATTGGTGTGTTTGTGGTGGAATTTTAAGGGTTATAAATAAAACCCATTATTTGTTTGGAACTCTGATAAAATTCTCTTAGTAAGAGATGAATGCATATTAAAAAATATGATCTTGATGCAACCCATGAACTGTCATGAAAGCTCTTTAATGAGGAAAACCCCAATTGGTGAGTCATTATGTGCTAATCAAGGTGTGTGATATACAGATGTGGCATAGTTGCTACCTATTAGCAAGAAGATGTACCTTTCCTGAAGTTTTGTGTTAGCTAGACAGACCCTAGAAAAAAGATCTTTGGCTTGTGGAGGTGACATGGTAAAAACAAGAGGCTAATATGTTCCTTTGCTTTAGCTTTCAGCTTAATTGAAGCACATATTTTCATGATTGTAGTAAAGTCTATTGTGGACCTGTGTTGGCCAAGTGCTAATGCAGGACTTCCCTCAGACCCTCCCTCACTCTCATTATAATCTTCTTTCCTTCCTTCCTTCCTTCCTTCCTTCCTTCCTTCCTTCCTTCCTTCCTTCCTTCCTTCCTTCCTTCCTTCCTTCCTTCCTTCCTTCCTTCCTTCCTTCCTTCTTCCTTTTCTTCTTTTTCCTTCCCTTTTCATTCTTCTTCCTTCCCCTTTCCTTATTTTTCCTTCCTTGCTCTCTTCCCATCTTCCCTTCTTTTTCTTTTCTTTTCCCTTTCTCCTTTCCTGTCCCTTTTTGCATGCTCAAATGCAAAAGGGGAAACATGTCTCCTTTTGTTTTGTTTTCAGTTTTTTTTTTTGCTAGCTCCCTGTCAGCAAAAATGGAGCGGGGGGGGACTGTGTGCTCCCCTGGGGCCCATTTTCAGCTGTAACAGTTTCTTGCAGCCCTCTGCCAGTGAAAATGGGCTCCATTTTGACTGGCAGAGGCTGCAGGAAGCTGTTGCGGCTGAAAACGGAGTCTGGAGGGCCGTGTGGGGTCCTCCTGAGTTCCATTTTCACTGGTCCTTTGCTTTTTCCAAGGCAGCCCTGCAGTTTAGATATAAGCTCCCTGTGGGCTGGATCTGGCCCACAGGCCTTGAGTTTGACACCCCTGCTTTAATGGATTTACATTGAATGGATGCCTTTAAGTGTCATTTCCTGTGGCAGTACTATGGCCTTTATGTTTGTGACCTTCACAAAACTACTGAATTTTTTTTTTCCTGGAGGGCCTATGGTATAGGATGATGCCTAAGTTGACTGATCTATAGCTTTAGGGTTCCCCAACCCCCACTTTTCCCCCTTTAATCTTACTGTGGATGTTTAAATTTTTGTATTTAACTTCTTGTCCTTATTTACTGTAAACTTTGGAGAAACTAGTGACTGAAGTAGGTTGAAATGCAATAAATCATTACTGTGGTATCCTTCTATGCTATGATAAAAAGGAAAGAGCATGCCCTCCAAACCTGTCACTTGGACAACTACAGTATTTTTCTGCGTACAAGACACTATTTTTTTCTTAAAAATATTTATCTAACAATGGAGAGGTGTCTTATACACAGGGGGCCAAGAGGAGAAGTCGTGGCCCATCCCTATCCTCCACCGCTGCTGCACATGCCAGACAAGCCTCCCACGATGGCTAACCTGACTCTGGGTGAATCAGTTGTTAAATTAACCCCCCCACACACACACACTATCAAAGTGGATCCTGGGCACTGCACTGCAATGGAGAAGGAGGCAACGGAGCAGCTGCCGTGAGGGAAGGAGAAGGCTGCTTTCCCTCTTTCTTCTTGCTGCTCCTCCTCAGGTTAGCAAAGAAATGCTTGAGGGAAGCAAGAACATCTGGGCACCAGGCATTGAAACGAGCCTGTCTTTCTCCAGCAGTTGCCAAGGCCGACCAGAGGGAAGGCCGACATCTACTGGCACTTAAACGTGGAAGCATTCCAGATTTCTGAATTTTGAGTAAGAAAAGTGGGAGCGTCCTATAGATGGAAAAATATAGTAATTAACTTGCAGAATATTTGCAGCGGTAGCCTTGACAACAAAGAGTTAATTTTTTTTCTGTATCTCTTCACTGCCATTCAATATTCACCTGTATTTTCACAGGTGATTGGCAACTCTGTCATTAAACAAAACAGTCCCTAAGAAAAATCATGACTGTGCCTATGATCTTACTTCAGCTTTCCTTTACTATATATGAATGTAAGGGTTGGTCAGAAAGTTACTTTTTAAATCACTGTTGTAATACTGTGTTGTAATACACTGTTGTAATACTCTTGCTTATACAGAGATGCGGAAAAAAATATATCCTTCCAATAATTGCTAGGTGTTGTGGTGTTGTTCCAACACTGCTTATCTCCAGTGGCTACTTAAGAATGAACACGATGAATCTGTAAGTGCAGCGCAGGTGGTGAGATTGTGCACAGCAGCACTGGGGATTTGTCGGAAACATGGCTCTAATCCACCATAGCTATTTTATACAACAAATGTGGCAAACCTTTTGCATTGCTTATTCCTTTCCCTTTTAGCATTAAACTGATTACGGGCCACACAGTTTATGGATTGTAACTTTAGTATAGTTAGACCATGTATAATTGACAGACTGGTTTTATCATATACTTTATCTGCTATTTCTAATTTATTCTATAATTTTTAATTGTATATTTACTGCGTGTTTTTATTTGTTCTGGTCTCTGGTCTAGGACTGTAATAAATTGAATTGAATTGAATAATAAGAGGCAATTGCAAGCGAGGACTACCAGAAACTGATATTCACCAATTGGACATACAAACCAAATTCCATATCTTTCATTGTCACTAAATGTAGAGAAAAGAACTTAAGGTAAGCAACATGATTTAACAGAGTTCAGTATTTGGAATGTCAATATTGGCCTGGGAAATTTTGCCCCAAATCAGGAGCATTAACTAGAATAATAATTAAACAATGTGGTTACTTGTAAGTAAATAGGCATTAGGCAATGTTACACACACTCTTTTTTTTAAATTTCATAAGAATTTTCTACATAACCCTGTACAAGACGGTAACAATTGTATGGAACAAAAAAATCATTATTAGAAAAGCTGACAACATAAGATCAATAATACAGCTTGTAAACTACCTCAGGGGTCTTGTATTGTCTGACAAGTGGGCTAGTACTTGAAATATAACAATAGAAACAACAAACACTGCTAAATTATTAAACATCCTATGGGAAAACTCTGGGGTTCAAATTTGTGTCCTCCTGTTCCTTTTTTATTTATTTTTTATTCCAAAGACACAAGATAAGTTTAGTTAGCTTTTTAGCTTGGATATGTGGCATATTTTTCTCCTGTATTGTTCTGAACTGAATTGTTCTGCACCTACTAAAACAGATAAACCAAAATTCATTTCCATTCTAATTGTCTCTCCCCAAAATCAGGTTATTTCCTGTTATACTGAATTACAGTTCCTAGAAATCCCCGCCAGCCTCAAAAACAGTTAAACATTTGATGAACCCCAAGCTGGAAATTACATTCTATCTTAATAAGTTACATTCATTTTGGGAAGCACTATGTTTCTTATTTTTTTAAACTAATATTTATATGCAACGCAACCCAAAAATAAAATAAGCACACAACTTCTATAACTGAGGGAAATAAAATTCTACCTTGGCATTTTAATGTGGGATCAAAATGTTTAATGTTACAACATTACCAGAGGCGGTATTCAGCAGGTTCTGACCAGTTCTGGAGAACTGGTAGACAAAATTTTGAGTAATTAGGAAAAACAGCAAATACCACTTCTGACTGGAGATTTTACAGTATCCTTCCCCTGCCACACCCACCAAGCCACGCCCACAGAACCAGTAGTTAAAAAAATTTGAATCCCACCACTGAACATTACGCTGATGTTTCATACATACTGTTCTTCATTCTATTTCTGTTGAGATATATATGGATAAAATCTTATTTTCATTGCATCTGAGTATTATCAAAACATGGGTGCTTTCAAATTCATAATTTTTTTCATTGAAAATCAAGGTGGGGAGAAAATAAATTGTGGTAAAATGAGAAAGGGCAATATTGTTTTGGTTTTTTTTAGTTGTAAATCATTTTGGGTCTTTAAAAAGGTGTGATATCAGCCTTAAACCAAAAATAAGAAATCTCACCTTTGCCGAAGATATGGAACAGAAAGTGTTATATTGAACAGGTAAGTGACCATCATAAAAATATGCATAAGGTGTGCTTCATTTTGAGTTGTTTAACTCAACATAATTGAGTTGTTTAACATAAAATGGTAAGAAAAATAGATTTAAACAAAAGGACGAGATAATAAGATAATTTGAAGAGATAAGAGTTTTGGCTTCCATTCATTTTCAGATGCAACTGCATTTGTGATCTTTTTTCCAAATCAAGACTTGCAATTGTACAAGAACCACAGATGCATTTTTATAACTTTGGCATTTTTACAAATGTATCTTATATTTAAAATTACATATGTTTCTGCAATGTTTGTAAGCCAATAGCAATAGCAATAGCAATATTATATACCAATATCAGCATGTTGCCTCCCCCCCCACACACAATCTGGGTCCTTATTTTACTGACCTCAGAAGGATGGAACGCTGAGTCAGTGGTGGGATTCAGCCAGTTCGTACCACTTTGGGAGAATCGGTTGTTTAACTTTCTGAGCAGTTTGGTGAATTGGTTGTAGGAAGAACTCATTAGGGCAGAGAACTGGTTGTTAAATTATTTGAATCCCACCACTGGGCTGAGTCAACCTTGAGCCAGTCAGGATCGAACTCCAGACTATGGGCCAAGTTAGTCTGCAATACTGCATTCTGAAGAACCGCACCACCGTGGTTCTTCATACTGTGAATACTGTTCTTTAGCTATTAATGGATATTATGTGCCTATTCTGAAACTTTAATCAGTCACTTCTTTGCTTTAGGAACTTGGCAATGGGGTTTTCATATGCAACTATGCAATTTACCAGAGAGACGATAACTTTCTGCTACCATTTCATGCCACTGCCATATATGTTCACTCAAGAACACATCTGAAATCTTTAATAAATTAATCTGCACAGATCTAAAAATTCATTTTAAAAAGGATCTTTTCTTAAACTAAGAATTGTACATATATGTATGTACTGTACATATACAGTAACAATGCTGAATCTTCTAAAGAACTAGAAAAGCAGGCCTGCCTATGCTTGGAAAATGTTTAGCAAGGATTGGTTTGGAATTTGTTCCACCACGAGCACAGTATCTCCCTACTATTTATGAAAATGGCTCATCTTTTTTTCAGCCTTCTATGGTTCAATTATGATTAATTTGTTAATAATTAAATTATTGAAGTAACTGACCCGTTTAAATAGCCACACTTTTTTTCTGCTTTAATGTAAATTTGGGGGGGGGGGAGGAGCTACTTTAAAAAGGTGCAGGAAGGTGTTGGGTTTATAGTTGTCTGAAGTAGGTTTTTATGCGTATCATGGATAACCCTACTATAGGTGTATGTGTAGAGAGAGTAGCAGAATGTTGAAATCATTCCAAAAACTGAAAGATGCCTTGGATTATTACTCAATTCTCTGTCACTCTGCCTTTTGACCAAGGCCATAGGAAGAATGTAATTACTTTTGGACCAATTTTCTCTACCTTGAAATGGAAAGATTCAAAGTGGTCATGCTGAGAGTTGGCTCTTTTAGCAGGTCTTGATATGCTTCATCAGTAAGAATTTGTTCCTCTGCGGGAAATAGTAGAAGCAAGCCCGATAGGTTTACAATACCTCTGTTCATGCTTTTCAGGTGTGACCAGCGGTTGCAATGGATAATTGGGTTTACACTCCAGGGGTTCTTCTTATGCCTTTGTCCTCTACTTCTGGTCAACACTGATGCAAAATAGATTGGTGAATCCGAACATGTAGAACTGCTAGTTTAATTTCCGATATAGGTATTAGTTCTTCCTAACTATATAATTAAGCACTCACTATAAGGTATTTTTTCTTCTATTGTTATTTGTAGACTACAAGTAGAAGATCAAATGATGTTGCATAGATTAAGAGAGTTAAGGAAAAGAGCTGTCACAAAAACAAGTGTGTGGACCATATTCACTAAAATGAATGAATATAGCATTTAAAGACTTGGGTAGGACGACAAATTGCTTATAAGGAAAAAAAAAGTTTTATGACTAATATGATGCATGGTGCACAGGGAAAAAAAGAGTTTTATTTCTTTCCCACAATATTGAATCTGGAGTCATCCAATGAAACCAAACGATAGACTTCTTACTGTCTGTATTTAATATCCTTTCTTCACACAGCATGTATTTAAATAGAGGGATTCGCTCTCATCAAAGGGGGCGATGGTTCCTTACTTAGGTAATTTAATAAGAAGGGATTACTTACTTTGATAGATGAGAAAACTACATGCAGTTATTAGACATGAGCGTTACGCATGGCTACCAGGATTAGAGGTAGCAAGCCTCTGAATTCCAACCGCAGAGGAAGAAAAGCTTTTGCATGCTGGAGTCTTGATATAACTGTCAAGGCCAAAGCGAACCTGGCTGAGGCCATCTTTACGGCTTCAGGGTTGCCATGAAAGAGGGACAGGAAGAAAATAGTTGCTGGGGTCTTGTAGTCAAAAAATTTTCCTGTGGGAATCAAGGACACTTCAAAAGGTAGAGGGGAAGAGGAGAAGTAGCGTAACCTTGCAACTGGCTGGAAATTTTATTGGACAATGTTACTGGTGCGTGGGGAGGGGGAAAAGGGGAACTTTCATTTTTTAATTAGGTGAAAACCGCAGGAACTTTCAGAGTTGGTTTTTACCAATTGTGCCAATATGGGATTCCCCTGATTTGGACTTGTTCATGCGAACCCCTAGCTCCGATGATAGCTGGCTCTGAACCAATTCGCTATGATGATCATGTGGGCCTGTCCATCTGCCCCTACTCTGTACTCACTGAGCTCATCTCTTCTCTGTGACTGCCTCTCAAATACAGGAAGACAGCTAGCACCCCTCCCCCCAACCCTTCTCTTCAGCAGGCTAGACATACCTAGCACTTCAACTGTTCATTGTATGATTTAGCTTTCAGACCCTTTATCATTGTTGCTCTTCTCGACACAGTTTCCAGGGTGTCAACATATTTTTTTTTTTTGTATGTTCTGGTCGTTTTTATTGCTGTTATTTCATTCTTAGCTTTTGTCTTTGAATTGTACATAAACATGGCTTATTTCTATGTGTCTATTGATGGCTGATTTTCCTGAATGGACAAATAAAGACTGTAAATGCTATTAATAAAATAACTTAGTGTTTCTCCAGGGGACAAATCAAATGATATAATCAGTAATTAAAGCAACAGATTTGAAAAGACAATATTTAATTTAAATCTACTAACTCGGGGAATTTAAAGCTACTGTCCACTAATTCAGAGAAGATTAACCATTTTCTTGATTAAAAATAAACCTATAACTCAAACAAACAGTATAGGATTTCAATTACAAATCTATAGAAGGTGGCCAGCTGGGTACACAGAAATATATAACAATGTGTTTTTCTTTTTTTTTTCTCACTGGTCCAGCAAGTTCCAATTACTCTTTATTATTGTAAATAATGGGAAATATTTCTGATTAAAAAAGTCTGTTTTGTATAGTTAGAACACAATACTTTGAATCCAAAATAATTGAGAAGTAACTGAGCCCTGCTCTTTGCTCCTAGCTTCCTTTTTAAAAATAAAAAACCTGCACTTTTGACCTTGAATTCAATAAGACCTTCTCTGGTAGATATGTATTACAATATTACCCAAGCAGGCACCCTGTCGAAGTGCTGGACCATCTCTCAATAGAACAGTAATGTCATAACTCATAGGACTGAGTAAAGTTTTGATTTAAAGGGAATTTGATCAAATCCCTTCCTTCAAACTGAATTGCAAAACCCATTTTCTAATCTAAATTGCTGCAATGGATTTATGTTCATGCAAGAAGGAAACGAACAAAAAGCGGTATCATTTCAGCACTAAACTTTGGAAAGAAATGCAAAATCTCCTTTTTTCCCAAAATCCTTTTCTCCCAGCAGATAACTGGGCTTAATGTAGTGGTAAGTCCTTCCATTGGCATCTCAACTTTATCCTTGTTAGGTCTGGTAGATCTTATCTGTCACACAATCAATTAAGGCTGTAATAATAAACCCACTGGATGCTCCGATTTATTCTAATTTTGCCCTAGACTTAATCTGTAATATTGTAGAAATTCAAAGGAATAACATTGCTAATTTCTTTTATGATCTTAACTCATCTGGAGATAACTTGAATGGATAATTCTGCTGGTTCCCAAGGATGGAAAAGATGAAACTTTAATTGTCTATCTTTTCTCTCACCATAATGTTGACAGGAAACATCAGCATTTGAGTTTTGCAGACCTCTATACTAATGAATCCAGAAATACACTGGAATGATCATTTCCTTTTGGTCTAATGTTATTGGGGTGGAGAGTGCTTGTATGCAA
This sequence comes from Notechis scutatus, assembly GCF_049901735.1. NCBI lineage: Eukaryota > Metazoa > Chordata > Lepidosauria > Squamata > Elapidae > Notechis > Notechis scutatus. The sequence goes on along the minus strand of NC_142012.1, from coordinate 17,586,862 downwards.
CTTGTGACTTAACAGTACAACACTCTTTTTGCATTTTTGCTTCCCCTTGCCCCTACCATGCTGATACCTTTGTTGAAAGGGTGGGTGGATTTGACTACAGGTCAATGTAGGGGAAGAGCTGCAGATGGTAGAACAAAATCTCCTTGGCCACAGAACCTTGTATTCCAATCTTTTATATCATGAAAGGTAACTACTTGAAATGCTTAAGAATCACTGTCATGAACCACCTGATCAGACGTGGTATTCAGCAGGTTCTGACCAGTTCTGGAGAACTGGTAGCGGAAATTTTGAGTAGTTCAGAAAAACAGCAAATACCACCTCTGACTGGAGGTTTTACAGTATCTTTCCCCTGCCACGCCTATCGAGCCACGCCCACAGAACCGGTAATAAAAATATTTGAATCCCACCACTGCACCTGATACAAAACAGCTACAAGATCTAAACCAGGGGTCCCTAAACATGGCAACTTTAAGACTTGTGTACTTCAACTCCCAGAATTCCTCAGCCAGCTATGCTGGCTATGAGGAATTCTGGGAGTTGAAACCCACAAAGTCTTAAAGTTGCCAAGTTTGGAGACCTCTGATCTAAACACATAACAATATCCCTTTTTCAATCTGCTAATTGTAAGAAAGGACATTCATTTAACATGGGCTATTCTACCAAGAAAGATAAAAACTAAATCAAAACATAGAACAAGATATTTTAAACATAGAATTATCTGGTTAAAGACAACTATGGAATTTTATGATAGTTAGATAATGGAGGGAGACAGAGATAGAGGGGAAGAGAGAGATAGATGAATGATAAATAGATGGGACTGATAAAAAGAAAGAGAGAGATTAGATAGATAGATAGATAGATAGATAGATAGATAGATAGATAGATAGATAGATATAGACAGACTGTCAGCTTTGTGAAATGAAAGAAATTCACATCCTAATATATATTTGAGCTAATCACTTGCTAAAAACATAATCAAGATATTGCAAACAGATCTAAGAGTGCTTGCGACATATACAGGAAAAATTATAAGATTCAGTGTTTTGGGGTAAAAAGCTAAATTAAAAATAATTGTTGTGAAAGGAATAAGAAAAAAGACATTTCTTCTATTTCTTTGCAGATAGATATTTTAGTATGGGATGGTGGAAATATTCAAATAAATAATAGTGATCCAACTTCATTGTTTTAAATATGGAATGTTATAAATTTGGATGGTTTACATTTCATTATATATGTTCAATATTCTGTGTAGGCAATTTGTTATTCTAACTACACGAAATATGGCAAATACAATTGAAAATGTAAATACTGTAATCCTACAAAGCAGTTTAAATTGTACTTAATGTATGCACATACATTATGTTCTTCAAATAAGTACAAATACATGCAAAAAACACCCCATAATTTCAAATGAATTAGACAAGATTCTTTTAAGTGTAATTTAACTGAATATTTACAACTTTATTTATTAAGTAGCTGTTCACTTCTGAAGGTTGCAAGGGAGCTCATTGAAATTCTTTAACATAAAAATATTGAGTGCAGAAAAAGAAAAACAATAAATATTTCAATTTTGCAACTTTAAGAGGTGAAAAGAATACAGAAAGAAGGCTTCGAAATACATGTTTTGTTAATAGAGACAATGCCCAACATGGTTATATATGGTTTCAATGTCGTATATTGGTCTTTTATAATATATGCAATCAGTGGTGGGATTCTACCAGTTTGGACCGGTTCTATAGAACCGGTTGTTATGATTCTGCGCAGTTTGGAGAACCGGCAAATTATGCCCTTGGCTGGCCCTGCCCCTCTCTGCCCGCCCCTCCGCTCCACTCCCCTCCCTGCCCAGTCAGTCCTTATCACACATGCACGACATCATGTACATGCCCCACATTGCTGACTGCATTCTCCCCCGCCCAGCCACTCCTTAAGGTATTTCTTTTCCCCCCTCCCCACGACCAGCAGTTCTAACGACACCTGCTTTGCCCAGGATAATTCCCTGAGGCCCAGGAGGCAAAAGGGGGCATGTACGGGGTGCTGCTGCGCACCCCCCCCCCGCACTCTATTTTTTGCCTTCCTGGGCCGCAAAAATGCTCCCACAGGAGGCTTCCCTGAGGCCCAGGAGGCAAAAAAACAAAACAAAACCCCAGAGCATGGGGGGGGATGCTGCTGCCAAAAAAGAAGAAGAAGAAGCCACGACCACCCAGTCACATGGCCATGCCCACCTAGCCACGCCGACCTTGCCACACCCACATAACCAGTTGTTAAAAAGTTTGAATCCCACCCCTGTATGCAATTCCTGAGACAAAAGTTAATTCGATAGAATTAGTGTTAATAGATGTTATTTATATAAACACAATATAGATTGCCATGGCTTAAACATCCTGAACAAGATTGTGCCACATGATTACCTGTGAATCCATCCATGATTATTTATCCGTAAGTATCAATACTAAATGGATGGATTCCATTTAGTATCAACACTACATTCATAAGTATCAATACTAAATGGACATCAATATGTTCATCAGAATACGCTCACCCTTTCAAGGATCAGTAAAAGAACAATTCCAGTCCCTTCTATTATCCATTGCTTTAGTCATGATGGTTACTAAGTTAAACAAAATTGTTTGCTAACCCATTAATAGTTTTGTTGTAATAGCTTCATAATTACAGATATTAAGAACTGACCAGCACAAGTCCAGGAACAATTAAAACATAACTGGGAAAGTGCTTGAATCCTATTTGAAGTCACCCGTCAGCAGGGGTGGGTTGCTGGGGATTCATAGAGAGCCTCTAGCGAATATTCTGTGCAGTTCGGAGAACCCCCAAATCCCACTCCTGGCTGGCCCCTCCCACCCTGCCCCTCCCCTCCCAGAAGTCCCTACGAGGCCCATTTTGGATGCAGGAAAGTACAGGGCACATGCGGATGCTCGGGGAGGGGCGAAAAACAGGCTTCCTAGAAGTTTGGGAAGACCGGAAATGGGCCTGTTTGTGGCTTCCAGAGAGCCTCTGGAGCCCAGGGAGGCTGTTTTTGCCCTCCTGGAGGAAAAACCTCCAGAGCCCAGAGAGGGCAAAAACACTCCCTGATGGTGCAGGAGGCCAACTAGGCCACACACATCATGGCTACACCCAGCCAGCAACCGGCCAGAGAACCCTTTGCTAAAATTTTTGAAGCCCATCCCTGCCTGTCAGCATCAGGTACTTGCTATTAAATCTTGCAGTAAAGTGATATTTGAACACGGCAATAGCACTTAAGAGTAGAGCAATAGCACCTATAGACTTATATTTGCAGCACTGTCTGAGTGGTTTGCAATGTCAGCATATAGCCACCAACAATCTGGGTCCTCATTTTACTCAGAAGGATGTAAGGCTGAGTTTATCTTTAGCCCAGTCAGGATTGAACTCCAGATTGTGGACAGAGTTCTCCTGCAATACTGCATTTTAACCACTGCACCATGAGGGTTCATACACTATACACTAGTGGAGCTATTAATTCTTCTTCTTTTATCTTTATTTACAGAAAATAATACTGGCAGTGATGATGTTTTTTTCTCTTTTTGTACTACTTTGCTCAAGAGTAAGGAGTAGCAATATAAAACTGAGAAGGATAGGAACGAATCACTGTGGTTAGAGAATAACTTAACATAAGATGAATCTTGTCTTTGAGTAATTTTTGTTTTTTTAAAATATATATTTTTATTAAAATAATTTTTAACAAAATGAAAGCAATATATATTTGGAAAGAAAATAAGAAAGAATACTAAGAAAGATAAAATTTAGAAAATGAAAAGTTATACAAGAAGCAACTTCTGGTCTTTTTGACATGGGTTGTTATAAATGCATTTATATTTTCCTCTCTCCCTCTAAATTTACATTGCAATTTCTTTCTTCTATAAGCCAATCTTTCTAACCATCAAATCCATAAATCACAAGTTCGTTTTTTTCTTTTGTTCAGCAAAAAGCCCATAATTTTTCTTACTATAATTTTTCTGAAGAAAATTTAACAAGAGAACAGCAATATAAATGTTAGGAAATCAAATAAGGAGGTATAGTGAAGAAAGAAAATAGAGAAGGAAAAGAAAGAAAAGGTGAAAAAACATCCCTTTGAAAAATGGTTGACAATGCACCATTTTGAGTTTTATTTGTTTGACCACAAATTTGAGGGAGAATTTCATAAAAGCCATTTGTGCTTTGTTCTAGCATTGTTCCCAGTGTCACTGTGGCCGATGGGTTAGCTGTCAGTTACAATATCCCACTGGTACTTGGTATGGGCAAATTATGAATGTTTTCCTTCTACTTAAAAGTTTGAATGAAGTGGTTCCTGCTTCTGTTTCCATTAAATTAATGAAGATATTAATGGAAGAAGTAATTTCTAATTAACACATGGGAATGGGCAGGGAAAGCAAGTGTGTTATGATACCAACTCTGCAACTCAAGGATGAAAAGGTAGAATTTGCATTGTGATGTCATGACACACATTTCATCATTTTGGCCTCATTGTAATTAGGAATGACACCTGCATCTTTAATAATTCAATATTTGAAAGTAAACCAATAATAAATACAGCACAACAATGGAATAAATTGTGCAGGAAAATAATTAGTGAACAATTATGCTAATAGGTAAAATTCCAAACTCCATTCCCATAATGTTTTAGTTCAAGAACAATTTTTATGTTATAAATAATAATAAATGATATATATTTGTTCCTCAACTTGGTGTTCTCTAGAATGTGTTAGAATTTTCAAAATTTCTGTACAGTATTTGACAACTGACTATTGGATTTGAACTTCAAAAGTTTGAGCAGATTAATGCATACATACTTTCCTACACATATTGTTCAAATAAAAGGGAGGGAAATTGCATAATAATTCCTTCTTGGTCACAAAAGTTCAAGTTGCTTTGTCAGAAGTTTCAAAGGGAACTGAATTTTAAGTGTCAGCTGGTGCCTTCACTCACCTCAGCAATGAAAGACTTGGCTGTCGAAGGGTTCATTACCAAAATGGCCCGTCTCAGCGTGTCTCGATAGCGGTTGAGTTCTTCAATCCGCATGGTGGTGAAGAGTCCTGTGATCATTTTATTGATGTTGTTCTCCACTTTTTGAAGTGCTACATCCATTCCCTGTTGAGATACTTTGTCCAAAAACTCTTGTATTCCACGGATATCTGGGAACATTAAAAAAAACTCATCAGAATGCTAATTACCAAATAGAACACATACAAAACTGATTTGGTCTTATCTGGAGAAAGGTATTGTGGCTCACCGTTAAGCAACCATCCCCAGAAGCCACATTAACTTAATATTCATTGCAACTGTTTGCTAGCTACATTCCTGACATGTCCTAAAGGGCTAATTTGTGAGGGGAAATTTTTAGGCACTAGTTTATTTCGAAATAAACAATTTGAAACGGAATTTAATTATCCCTGGTTTGCTTTCCTTGAATGCTCGTAGTATGAGACCAAATCCTGACAGACTGCGGTGTTCATTAAGTAACACCTGCCAAGAAAAAGGACAATAAGTTATCAAAAGACAATCTACCACTGATTTTACTCCATCAGATAGAACCCAGAAATCACATTATAACAATAGCTCCCCTGTCATCAGGAAGAAATTTAGAAGTGGAAAACATTAACAGCAAGGGCACTTATAGTAAATACGTGAAAAGAATTGAGAATTTGAAACAAGTATGTATACCAGACAGAGTCACACCTTGAGACCAATTGCATGGATAAACCTTCAAAATCTAATGATAGGAGCACTTGAAAAATTAAAAAGGAAACCAGGTACAAATTAATATGAACTGAGAAGAATGGGCTACGAAATGGTAATGGGTAGGGGAAAAATAATTCCTCTCTTTGTCACTCTAACTAAAAATAAGCTTCTAAAACTGATTAATTACATCTCAAATTAAAATTAGAGTGCTTCAGGCTTTTTCTGAAATGCAGAAAGCACCCTAGGTGATATCTGTCAGGTCTATTCTAATGAGAAAAATACTTAAATTTCTCTGGTGCTATTCTTACTTACCTGAAGTTTCCAAGGTTTCATCATTAAAAAAACAAAACAAAAATAAAATCACCTCACTCAAGCAATTGACCTTACATGTGTGTTAGTTCTTCCTTTGAAAGCAGGTCTTCCTTTCCCATCTTTCCATTTAAAGTTTTGTTCAGGTATGAGTTGACAATATTGGATATAAGTATCATGTCAAAAGCTGCTAGAAGTATGCTAAAGGGTTAAAAAAAAGACCAACAGTTGTTTTTGCTAGCGCTGTCGCAATAATTATTTGACCGAGGACTGATTTAGATATATCTGCTTTCATAGAAAGTCTAGAATACCCCAGGGTTAGGCTTCCTCGGACTGACCTCATGCATGAAAATAGTCAGAACTGGATGCCAGAATTTTGGTTGAAGATAATTAGGCAGCCTAAGAGTGGTGTATTGGCCTAGAGGTGGAGCTCTTGCCTCACAATCAGGAGGCTGTGAGTTCGATCCTGGGTAAAGGCAGATATTTCTCTCTCTGGGCACAATGAGAATATATCTGCTGAACAAGTTAGTTAGTTTACTTTATTGTCATTGCATCTCATACAATGAAAATAAATGTCATCTTCAGTGTACAAAGCTCCACATTGGCTGCAGGAAGGACATCCAGCCATTAAACACTCTGCTAAGCTCTATTCAGTTGCCCAGACTCCAAGGGATTATGGAGTCATTAAAAGACGAAGAAGATAACGATAATTAGGCAGCCCAAACTAACTTTCTAAAAGGAAGAACAATTTAGAAGTGTAAATGCATATATGTGTAGGCAACTTAATGTCCCTGAACAACAATGGACCATAAATGTCTCTTTTGGACAGGGCTTTAGTAAAAAGTCTGTCAGTGCCAAAAGAGACATTTATGGACTGTCTTCGAGTTTCTTTAGTTTCTCATTTTTAAAAATGAGAAGCTGGTGTATGACAAAGCAAAGCAGCAGAGCCCATCATTTTTATACCTGAGAACACTCACGTTGGGCCACGCTGACATTTTAAAGACATCAAAGTGATAAGTGGCTGCAGTACAGCAGTGTTGGAAACTCATCTGCTCAGAAACAGGTTTTAAAATAAACATTAGGGTACAAAAAAACCCTTCTGTTGGATGCAGTGTAGGACACAATCGGTAGCAATAACATCAGTTTGTTTTCTGTTTAATGACTTCTTTGGGGTTTACCACCTATCATAGCAGCCACATTTTATTTATTTATTTTATTTATTTGTTTTTGTTAATTGGTTACAAGATAATAGGTATAATTGTGAAATATTTCTAGACTTTCTCAACTGTGTTAATATCAGATATATAATGTGGGTTCCAGACATTTCAGACATTCTGAAGCACTTTAGATGATACTCTCAAAATCCAGATGGATTTTGACAGACTTGAACACTGGGCCCTATCTAACAAAATGAAATTCAATGTAGAGAAAAGTAAAGTCCTACACTTATGCTTGGGTGGCAGGTTGGACTAGATGACCTACAAGGTCCCTTCCAACTCTGTTAATTTGTTAATCTAAAACCATTCAAAATATCTTCTGCATGTTCAAAGTGAGCTTATTCCTGCATTATTTACCGTAATTCTTTGCTTATGTGAGAGATTTCACACTAACTTTGTGGCTTTAAGCCAGCCTCGAGTCCTTCTTTAAAAAGATCAAAATGGTGAAATGTTGTAGCACAAATGTTCTTTAGATATGGTGCAGGTAGTCCTTGTAGTCCTTGACTTACAACAGTGACTGTTCAAAGTTACAATGGCACTGAAAAGGGGATTTACTATCATTTTTCACACTTACATCCATCTGTTGTAGCATCCCCCCATGGTCACATGATCAAAATTCAGATGCTTGGCATTTGACTCATATTTATGACGGTTGCAGTGTCCCTGGATCATGTGATCCCCTTTTGCGACCTTCCGACTTAACAGCTGTGGCAAGAAAGGTCGGAAAATGGCACAAAACTCCCTTAAATTAACAAAGGTCTCACTTATCTACAGAAATTTTGGGATCAGTTCTGGTCAAAAACCAAGGACTACTTATATTATGTTAAGTCTGACATACTTGTTTAGAGTTTATTTCCTCTGCAAATGGATTAATATGGAAATGGTTCACTGAAAATGAAAAAAATAAAATAAAAAATAAAATCTGAACCCATGCTTTTAGGAAATTGTGGCTTACAATTCTCCCCAGCCAGCAGATATGAATGGGAACCAGAGCCCAAGGAAGAGAAAGGCCTTTTCTAGATAAATCAAGGGATATAATTGCAGTATTTAGCTAGAGCCTTCAGTAAATTTCAAGTAGCACTAAACATTGAATAATAGCTTAGTGCTACTAAAGTATATGCTCATTCTAAAAATATACTTCCAAAAGATAGTAGGTGATGGTTAATTGCAGCTCCTATTTAATGTCTAAATCAGGGAAATTAAATTCAGTCTAATCAGCACTGTTAGAGGTCTAATCAGCACTGTTAGAGGTCTTTTTGGCACTTCAAGGACAATTTAAGAAGCAACACAATTATCAAACGACTAAAAATGTGCCAGATTTAAAGGGCATCATAAAAATATATGGTTTATCTTTAACCCTGGAATATCTATCTATCTAAGGGTATTCCTGCAGACTTACAAAATTAGTACAAAGTTTGAAATAAGGTCAGGGTTTTGTTTTTTTTAAATAGGCATGAGTGAATTTATACCCTTTTGTTGTGTATAGCTTGTACCTAAACAGATTATTGTTTATTTTTTTCCCTCATCTTCTCAAAGTACAAGAGGCATAATTCATAGATAAATATGTTTAGGAGAACTTGTGCAGTACTGGAGATAAGAAATTAAAATATTTACCAAGAAATCCTTAGTTCACTTTCATATCTAACATGAGAATTAAGTACTTAGTAAGACTCATTTGTAATATATAATATTTACAATCTTCTTTGCATGGCTATTGCATGGATTACAATAAAATAATGTACCAAGGTCTTCAGAATATTCCAAAATACTATAGAAGTAGTAATTATTATTGTTATAAGTGTTATTATTAAATCATACTAATATAAGCGGTAATTATACACTGCAGAATTAGAATGCCACCTTTTAACAGAATTATAGCATTAACTATAATTCCATACCTTTAAAAGATAAAAATGATACAATTCCTTTAAATCACCTTTTGATCATGTCTGTATTTAAATTTCTATTTTTGGCTGGCCTTATAATTTAAAGGGAACAGTCCAACAGGTAGGGATGAGATGCTACCAGTTCACCTGGTTCGGGTGAACCCGTAGCTAATTTTATCATTTTTAATGGCTGGCCCATCCCTGGCTGGCCCTGCCCCACCCACCCTGCCCCTCCCAGGAGTCTCCACACAGCCTATTTTGGATCCCAGGTCCCAGGGCCCTTGTGGAGGCTCAGGGAGGGTGAAAAATGGGCCTCCCAGAGATTCTAGAAGGCCAGAAATGGGCCTGTTTCAGGCCTCCTGAGGACCTCCGGAGCACGGGGAGGCTGTTTTCACCCTTCCGGCTTGAAGAAATCCTCTGAAACCCAGGGAGGGTGAAAATGCCCCCACCCACCATGGTGCAGGAGGCACACCATGGCCATACCCACCCAGCAACCAGACAGAGAACCAGTTGCTAAAAATTTTGAAGCCACCCCTGCCAACAGCCTTACAATTTAAAGGGAACAGATAAGAGACATTAGACAACATTGAACCAGGATAAAGGTCAGGATAAAGCTGTATCTAACAACAGACCAGTTTCTATCAAAACAATCAGTCAAGCACTGAATTCATTGAGGAGATTCCGGTCTAATATCTTGTATCTAGCTCAGAGCAGCTACCTGGGTAACTAATACGAAGAAGAGAAAGCAGAAAAGACAGAAAAACTGATGATGAAGAGCTATCAGGATTTATTGTGACAAATCTAATGCACATGATTTTTTTTGGCATAAATGCTTCACTGCTGGGATGGCATCCGATATTATTCCTAAACCAAATCTTCCAGAAAGATACCTTTATCTTCACTGCTAAAACTTTCATCCTTCAATTTTCATCCTTCATTTTCATTGTCCTGCTTATTAAAAGTAATGAACAGAAACACATACTCCATGTTGATAGGATATTATTTTATATTTTCAGTTAATGGTGAAATAATTATAGAAAAGGTGGAGATCAGAGGGTGTGGTAAGCTTTAACCAAAGTAGAAATTAGGACTCTAGCTAATTTATTAAATGTCCAGATGAATTGCCCCCATCAAATCTGTTTCCCTAACCACCTCCTCACCCCCCAAACAGTCAATTCTTTTCTGCATAATTTCTGTTTAAGTCACAGAATGATGGGAATTCTTTTCTGAATGAGAGGTTTATAATTTTGTTAAGGGTAACAATTGAAACAGAAAAACAGCATTGCAAGCTGTTATGCTTTTCACAATATATAGTGGCATTATTTATAGTAGGCATTCACAACATACAATAACAATAGCACTTAGACATATATACAACCTACCCCCATATAGTGCTTTATATATTGCCTCCTGCAACCCTATGCCAGCAAAAACAGAGCTCGGGAGGGCTGCAAGTGGTCCTCGCGAGCTCTGTTTTTGTTAGCAGAGGCATTGTGGGCTGGTCCTTTTGTTAGCAGAGGCATTGTGGGATGGTCCTTCCCTCTGGGTCAGATCTAAGCACCCTGTGGGCTGGATCCAGCCCCCAGGCCTTGAAATTGACACCACTGGTCTAAATCTTCCCTACCCTTCTTCCAGGAAAGCCACCTATTAATCTTTCTTCTCCATTCTTGACCAGACCCAACAACTGCTCTATATACATAACTTCTCTCTTCAGCTTTTATCTTCAGTTATTTTATTCATTCCACAAACAGAGTTTTCCTCTTATTTCCTTCTGTATCTTTTCCTCTCTCCTCTTTTTAGGCTAGACTAGTAGCATGTGTCCTAGGAACTGAAGAGATCAATATTTGCTTCCCCCAGCTCAACTCCCCAACACCTTTATACCTTTATACACCTTTATGGGATTGCTCTTTCAACATCTCACCATACCAACTCTGACTAGCAGCCAAGTTCAGCTCATCAGGCCTCATGACAGCAAAACTTCTAATCAAGACCAAAATTGAGTTGCTTTTTTTCTTTTAACTCACTATAATGGTTAGCTCATGCCAGCAGAATAGTAACCATGGCAAGTTGCTAAAACCCATAAGTCACAATTCAATTATATATGGCAGCCTTTCAACTGTAGAAAGGCAATGGAAAGGAAGGAAATAAATCATCCTTTCCTCTTCACTGTACTGTTAATACTTCTGTATAAAAAATAAATTCAAGTAGTCCTTTGAGTTGTGCTTAACTGAAATGCTACAGCAATAGCAATTCAGCTTCCAAATTCAAATTGGTTTGAAGTTGACATATTTCTCATTTTGGAAAAGAAGTTGACATATTTCTCATTTTGTGGGAAAAAAGTGAGGAAGAAAATATTTTGGACCCTATTCATTTGGATTAGGAAGGAAAGAAATTGTTCCATTGCTAATCTTAAAGTAAACAATAAATGGATTTGAAAACTAAAAACTTGACGGAGAGATGGCAACCGACACAAGATTACAGTTCATTCACTGTAGCATGTTCTAGAGAATGCCACAGTGGATTGTTGCTTTGATCGTAGTGGCATATCTTGGCAGTCATTATTTTCCTCTAGTTAAATTCTAAACCAACCCAAATAAAAGCAATATCTTCCATTAATTTATCATGAGTCGTGAAAAATAATTGTCACAGTCTATGATGACATAAGGTTATAGTGTGGTTATAGTCATAAGGTTATAGTGTGTTAACTGAAACTTAGGAAAGATGAATGCACACACATCCCAAATGGTTAAGTTGTATTCCTAATGAATAATCTAATCTAATCAAAGGGGGAGTAATTGTAGAAAAGGGTATGTCTTGAAAGAAAGCTACAATCTCCCCACTTTTTCTCCCCTAAACTTAAGGGGGGGAGACTACAAAAACAAATCAACTGCAAGGTAACAGAAAATCTATACATTACCAACAAAGGCTGCAATAATTCAAGAATACAATCATTAAATTTTATAGAAGAAGCATAATTTTCCCCAAAATAAAATGTTTTCTTCTCCTACCATTTCTGCAATTATTCAGTTAAAGGGAAATGCATTTTTTTTAAAAAAATCACCAGGTGATTTATGCAAAAGGCTGCTTTGTTCCCAGGAAAGCCACCGTATTACAAACGACACTGTCCAAATTCTTATCAACAGTGCTTTGTGAACCTGTTGAGTCATTCCTCTTTGCTCAGTGATTGCTGCAGCAACAGAGGTGCTTCATCACAGGAATGAATTGCTCACTATTCGGGCACACTGAAATAGCTTAGCAGGAATTTCAGTTCTCTGGACGAAACGCTGAACATGCTGTCCATCTTCACATAAAACTTTTAGCACGCAAAATTGGCACAATCCCAAAATTGGCTCCAGAGGAGCTTCTTGGCTTGCTCTCTTGTCAGTTATGCATTTTCATTCAATTGTGTCCTAAATTACATTATGCATATAATTTAGCCAGACTGATTAAAAGCAGTTCTCAATATTGAACATCACAAAACGGTGAAGCAGTCACCAATGACAGGATAATGGACACACTGGGAAAACGTCTAGGAAATACCCCCTCCTTATTTATTTATAGGACATATATAGCTGCCAATATATAATGATTCTAGGTGGCTCATAACCATCCATAAAAAACAAGGATTAAAAATAAACTACACTTATCCTCAGGTGCCAGACCTAACAACGTCCCAACAAAATCCACATCCTAGCCCAATGCTTTGGTCAAAAGCCAGATCTTCATGGCCTTCTTGAAGGTGAAAGAGTTCAGGTTATCTCAGATGTCATGTGAGAGGCTATTCAAAAGAGATAGGGCAGCCACCAAGAATGCATACCTCTCAGGTCCCAGCAGATGACAACATTTACAGGATAAGACCTGGAGAATGCCCAACCTATATAATCTCAGTATGATGGATAGACACCTTCGGAGTGGGTGGGGATAGGCAGCCCCACAACTAAACTTGACCCCTGAATGGCATGGACCCTACTTGAAATGAATATAATTGATTTCAACCATGTGTTGTATTATATTTATTGCATTATGTCAAACAAAACCTATTCATGCTAGTAAAACTTATGAAGCTAGACTACTTCAGCTCTCAGTTCTCAAACACATTTTTCCCCTGCCAATATAAACTAGTTGAGAGATACTGGAGGAAAAAAAAATCTTTTAATATGTAAGCAAAGGAAACATCTGTCCAGTCTAGCTTCCTTTTTTAAATAACTTCCGTTTGTATATTCTGAATCTGAAATGCACTTATGCCAAAACCTGCACTTTTCAGAATTGGGTTGTTTGGAACTAAAGCAAAAATAAGAATGTTATGAAAAGGTCCATGTATAAATCACATATTAAAAGAAGCTAGCAGGAAAGAAGTTTGTGCAAACTATTGGTTTGCTAGTCCCAAAAGTGCTTTTTCAATAGGCAACTGGACTTTCTGGTTTTTCTTTGAAGATATTTCACTTCTCATCCAAGAAGCTTTTTCAGCTCTGACTGGATGGTGGTGAATTCCAGTCACTCATTCCCTACCATCAAGTCAGCACTGAAGAAGCTTCTTGGATGAGAAGCGAAATGTCTTCAAAGAAAAACCAGAAAGTCCAGTTGCCTCTTGAAAAAGCACTTTTGGGACAACCTGGATGACTGAGAATCTCTATAGATATTTGTTTGCTGCAATCACAAAACAATGCAAAAAGGAATTGAAGAAAAAAAACATTCTTCTTTCTTTACTTTCTCTTTAATCACTTCAGGTGTTGAGGGAGATACAAAGTTTTGGTTCTTGCTCTTCTGGCAGCCTCAACCATTGTTATCTGATACTGTTGTAGTTTGTCTTTGATGTTGTCTCTCCATCTTTTTCTGGGTCTGCTTCATGTTCTTTTGACCTTTTTCACTTTTTGTATATGCCTTTTATGCAGTATGGAATCCCAAGACATCATCTTCCAGGTGAACAAACCACTTTATTTGCTGTTTTTGTATGTAGTTTAGGATTGGTTCTATGCCAATTCTTTCTTTTACGATATCATTTCTGATTTTATCTCTTCTGATCACTCCAACAGCTTTTCTCAAACATCAAAAATAACATTCCCTTTGCAATTATACATGATAAATGAAGACCATTAAATCTCAGGTGCCAAGATGGTATAAAAACCTAATTAAAATTTCTAAGTTATTTTTATAATGATTAAGATATGTTATTTATGTAATTGGGCAACTGGCCTCAGAAATTGGATTTTTCTTCTTAAACTAAAGAAGAAAACTAAAAAAAAAAACTGAAATAATTTGAAGCCAAACTGAAATGAAAAGACTGGACTCCTCCTTCTTCTATGAATTGGTTTAAAAAATTGAATAAAGTTATGAGTGATTCCTCTGTAGATTTACATAAATTCTCTAATGCAGAAATGATTTCCTACAGCTGTTATTTGAAGTCAGCCTCAGTCAAATTATGTGTCAATTTTAGGCTGGATAAATAACACTGAAAGAACTCTCTCTCTCTTATGCAGATTTATCCCAGCCTGCAGGGTGTCTCCACTTTTCATGAAATGAAGAAAAGGACTTGAAGGTGTGCCTTCTAGGTTGTAGCTTCAGAGCTATGAAAATATTTAAGCTTTGTCTCCATATTCTGTTCAGCTTTTTGTAAGTTTTTAAAACTGCAACCTAATTTTTGATCCCATTATGGATCCTGGTCATTTTTGTTGATATTAGCTTATTTTAATCTACATTTCTATTTCTTCTCCTTCTCCTTCTCCTTCTCCTTCTCCTTCTCTTTCTCCTTCTCCTTCTCCTTCTCCTTCTCCTCCTCCTCCTTCCTCTTCCTCCTCCTCCTTCTTCCTCTTCCTCCTCCTCCTCCTCTTCTTTTTTGTAAATAATGGAAGTAGATGATATACAAGTGATTTTATCGATCAATTCATAAATATTCCCTTTTCTTTGCTCTATAGACATGACACCTAATGCTACAGGTTCTTAGGATTCATTCAAAGGATGCTCCTAGGGCTAAAAGATAAATGGGTATTGTTGATTTCTGTATGCTCTTAAACAAATGCAATAAACATGACAGATGTTAAAGCAGACTAGATTATATATATAGACTAATTGCCCTCAAAGGAATAAGTGTTAATGTTATAAACTCTTAAATCTTTTAGACTCAATCATCCATAAATAAAATCCATGTACTAGACATTCTGGAGAGACAGGGAAGATAATGGGATAAATATTAAGCATAAACAAGAGACAGGAGCAATAGCAATAGCACTTAGACTTATATACCACTTTAAGCCCTCTCTAAATGGTTTACAGAAACAGTTTATTGCCCCCAACAATCTGGGTCCTCATTTTATCAATCTCAGAGGATGGAAGGCTGAGTCAACCTTGAGCCAGTCAGGATCAAACTGCTGGCAATCAGCAGAGTCAGACTCCTATACTGCAATACTGCATTCTATACTGCACTGCCAAGACTCTATTGGGAGGGAAATTAATTAAATATGAGCTTATCTCATAAATGGCAACTCGGTCTAGGTGGCAAGAAACCGGAGAAAATTCATTCCAAACATTCCAATACACAGAGATGAACTTGGTTGTGCTGTCCAAGGTCCTGTATTTATCTGTAATACTAGCATTGAAAATACTTTACTAAGATTTGTGTGATTCTCATTTACTTCAATTGTCTTATAATGTAGCTGTCATCCCCCAAATTGTATGCTAAACAAATCTTCTGGGAGTTTACTTAATCTAGGTGCTTAACTGTATTGTTTATTTACCTTTGAGGCTTCTGTTGGTATAGTTTTCACAATGCTAGTTGACACATAAAACTTTGTGTAACCCAGAGTGTTTAGCTCTTAGACAATCAGAGTGTGTTTTTTATCTCAGGAAGACTCTTTTTCACAAAACTGAGTCAACCGCTTTAAAAGCTTTCTATAATTTTTGAAGATATATATATATATATATATATATATATATATATATATATATATATATATATATATATATATATATATATATATTCTTAAGTTTATATACTTATATGTGTGGCATTCAGCTTTGTTATATTTTCCCGTCATAGTAGTTGTGCTTTTAAAGTTGTAGCGACGTTTCAGCAGAATCTCATATGCCATCATCAGGCTATACAGAAGCCTGATGATGCAGATGAATTCTGCTGAACGCCGCTACACTTTAAAGCACATACATGACGTACATATAAGCTGAATCACACATATACATATATATATATATATACACACACACACACACACACACACACACACACACACACATATATATATATATATATATATATATATATATATATATATATATATATATATATATATATATATATATATATATATACTATTTTCACATTTAACTAGAGAGTAGGATGAGAAAGACATCCCTGGACAATTTTGTGAAAAAAGACTCCTTGTTGCAAGGAAATATTGCTTAAAACATGGCGATTTTCCTCCCCTTTGCAATTCCTATTCATTTGCAATATATTTATGCCACAATTTGACTGGAGGCTATATTCTGTGTTAAAGATATCATTTAATAGAGGCTGCCGTTTATTCTTGCCATTGCCGCTATTTGATTATTACTGTTTTTTTATTACTGTTTTATTCATTGCTGTTTTGACTGTATTGCTGTTTTTATTTAGTGCATTGCATTATTTTTTAAAACGTATTTTATGAAATATTGCAGTCTTATACTTCTGGGATGGAAGTGGTCTCTAAGATAACATGTAAATGATTTAAACAGATAAAATGTACATATCTGCTGTGTTTGTGTACAGAACAGATGGTGTGCAAAAAACCAGCAGTCAGCATTATTCTTAACATAACACAATGTTCCCTTCACTCAAAGTAAGAATACCCTTCTGGCTGTCCAAAACAGCCTCTTTACAATCAGATCTAGAGACAAACATGCACACACATACCATTTTACATTTCTCTAACCAACTACTTCCAACTACCACCTGGAATATTTCTTCCAGTTTTGGTCACCACATTACAAAAAGATGTTGAGTGTAGAGTTGTAATTGCAGGAATATTCCAATCTCGGATGGCAAACCTCGGATAAAGAATGTTTCCAAGCAAATACAACTCAGGCAAACAAAGTCACTAATCTAAAGGAGGATTAGAGAGAGGAAGTAAACATATGTTAGACTTTAACTAGAGATAATTAATTGTATTAATTACTGTGCTAAACAGTAACAAAAGTTAAGCAGTAACAAAAGTTAACCAATGATGGAGGATAATTTAAAATGTGTATAAATGCAAGACTAGACTCCAATAAAGATCATCATGATTCAGTTGTTCATGATCAAACAACTCGACTGCCTCGTGATTACAACAGTTGACACTTTGGGAAAAGTGCAAACAAGAACAACTAAGAGGATTAAAGGCCTGGAGACTAAAACATATGAAGAACGGTTGCAGGAACTGGGTTTGGCTAGTCTAGAGAAAAGAAGGACTAGGGGTGACATGATAGCAGTATTCCAGTATTTGAGGGGCTGCCACAAAGAAGAGGGGATCAACTTATTTTCCAAAGCACCAGAAGGCTAGAGAAGAAACAATGGATGGAAACTAATCAAGGAGAGAAGCAACCAGGAATTAAGGAGAAACTTCCTAAGAATGAGGACAATAAACCAGTGGAATAGCTTGCCTTCAGAAATTGTATCACTTCTGTATCTGGAGGTTTTCAGAAGAGACTGGACAGCCACCTGTCTGAAATTGGAAGTTTTTAAGAAAAGATTGCACAGCCACCTGTCTGAAATTGTACAGGGTCTCCTGCTTGAACAGGGGGTTAGACTAGAAGTCCTCCAAGGTCCCTTCCAGCTCTATTCTGATTGAAGTTAACTTCATGAACATATACAAACACATCACTTCAACTCCCAGAATTCCTGAGCTGACATGACTGGAGAAGGAATTCTGGGAATTGAAGTCCACAAGTCTTAAAGCTGTCGAGTTTGAAGACCCCTGCTCTATACCATTCTGTTTTTAGCCCCCCATCCTGAAAAGAGACACATGTGCATTAACTCATTTTTTTTTTATATGCTTCTTCTCTTGGTTGGGCAGTGTGGTGGCTCAGCAGTTAAGAGGTTGGACTTGTCCATTTTTACTGGTGGATTATACCCCCTGTTTCTATTTTATATCATTGTGGGAAATTAAATTAGTCATTCTAGCCACTCAGTATATAAGCAATTATGAAAGAAAGTCATCTTAAGGATCATCCTTCTCCTTTATAGGAAATATATAATGTTAAAGAAATTACAGTTGTCATAAACTTGTAGTGATAGGATAAAGGAGAACAAATCTATTCCTAACCAGAAATGGAATGCTAATATATGGAAACATTTAAACATTCTTCTGCAAGAGTATCAAAGAAAATTATTTTCAAGCAATTTAGTCACAATTTATTGAGCTGTTTTTCTATGACATAGTTGCATGCCAGTTTTCTTTTAATTTTTAAATTTACAAACCATAACATAACTCCTGAGTGGGGTAATAAAATTAAAATCAGTAAATAAATGATGATCATAATAATTATCATCTCAATTATAAATATGGTTTATTGTATGTCAAATATACAGAAATTGTGTCTTGTACTTTCACTATGTTTCTCTTAGTTTTTAGTTTAATAAAAGTAGCTAGCCAATGATAGCAGTGTTCCAATACCTCAGGGGCTGCCACAAAGAAGAGGGAGTCAAGCTATTCTCCAAAGCATCTGAGGGCAGAACAAGAAGCAATGGGTGAAAACTAATCAAGGAGAGAAGCAACTTGGAACTAAGGAGGAACTTCCTGACAGAACAATTAATCAGTGGAAGAACTTGCCTCCAAAAGTTGTGAATGCTCCAATGCTGGAAGTTTTTAAAAAGAGATTGGATAACCACTTGTCTGAAATGCTATAGGGTCTCCTGGCTAAGCAGGGGGTTGGACTAGAAGACCTCCATGGTCCCTTTCAACTCTGTTTTTCCATTATCCTGCCATCTTGTTCTTTCTTGTGCCCTTATTTTATTTGTTAGCTTTGCCTTTTACAACTGAAATGTATTTTATTTTCTTTGTTGTATTGTGAGCTGCCCAGAATCGTTCTGGAGTTGGGGTGGGGGAGAGAGCTCCTAAATCAATTCAAAATACAGGAGCATGACACACAGCATCAATATATTGTTTCTAAAAGCAGCTCAATCTTTTTCCTGAATTGAAGGGCTGTCTGCCCCACTATCCTAGGAAAATATATTCTATTTAAGGAGGTGCTGACAGTTGCACCCTAAGTGCCCTAGCAGTATTGTAACTTGTCAAGCAGCTGCATCATTAATAAACTACACAGATCTGATATTTCTTAGTTAAAAGATAGAATTCCATACAATCTCAGGACAAGGTGCAGCTGCTTTAAAGAGTTTTAAGATGGTACAAATTGCACAATTAAGACAACTTATATGATGACTTTTTCATGAAGAATTAACAGGAATGGCAAAACCTCTGAATTCAAAAATTCTTGCCAAGCATAAAGAGAGCACAAACATTCTTACCCACTGAATAATCCACATCATAATATTAAAGAGACACTACAGTTCCTATATGTCCCATTGTCCAGCCTGATCTGAAATTGAAAATCAGCAAACAAAATTCTTACTTTTTCTCCTTTGCAGCCTGTTAGATATTTACTTCTGAAATCAATTCCTATCATAGGAAGGCCTTAAAAGCCCCCTTCCCTTTCTCTTACCTTTTCTTATTTAAGGAAGAAAATATTATAGCTGATTCAGGCATGCTTCTTTTTTAAAAAAAAAAAAGTTTTTATTGGTTTTTAAAAACAAACATAAACAAACAGAACATAAAAACATCAAGCCATCTTCCATATGTATACATACAGTGTGCCGGTTGGTATTTTCAATCAAAAATTAAATACCTTAGTATCATTATTAATCAATCATTTGACTATACTTTTATTCATTCATGTTTTACAAGATAATCATAATTTACTTTGTTTGTTTTATAACAGTTCATATTATCATCCTAAATCTATCCTAAAATCATTTTGTAGATATAATAAGAAAGAAGTACATCTTTATATATTTATTATTTTCTAAAAGTCTACACATTCCATGACTGTATTTTATTGTCTAACCATTGATAGAATAGATCCCAAATTTTATAAAATTGTTTATCCTCTTGTTCTCTAATTTCAAATGTCAATCTACTCATTTCAGCACATTCCAAGATTTTCCTAATGATTTCCTCCTGTGATGGTGTTTTCTCATTTTTCCAGTTTTTGGCAAATACAATCCTAGCCGCTGTTAATACATTTACAATCCGATATTTCAAGTCTTTACTATATATTTCAGGTAAAATTCCCAATAAAAATATCTCTGGTTTCAAGTCTATATGTTTTTTTATCATTTTTTCCAACCACATGTGGATTTTAGTCCAGTATTTTTTAGCATCCGCACAAGTCCACCACATATGGTAATATGAGCCAGGTGTCTGATGACATTTCCAACATTTTTCGGATTTATTCTTGAACATACTTGCTATTCTTGTCGGGGGAAAATGCCACCTGTAAAACATCTTATACAAATTTTCTTTATATGCTGTTGACATTGTCATTTTATAATTTTGAGACCACAATTTTTGCCATTTCTCTAAATCAATCCCATATCCAAAATTCTTCCCCCAAGCAATCATAGTTTCTTTAACTTCTTCTTCTTCTAGTTTAATTTCTAATAAATATCCATACAATTTTTTAATCAACTTTTCATCAGTACCTGTCAAAATCTTATCTAAATCAGTCAATTTATCATAGAAACCTTCCATTTTAGAATCTTTATCATACCTTGGATGTATTTGCGCATATGAAAACCAATTCATCTTTATACCATGTTCCTCTAGTTTTTGTATAAATTTGAGTTCACTCTTTTCATTCAATATTTCACCATATCTAACTGTTTGTTCCTTTTTGTATGTTATAGGATAAGAAAATGCTTCAATAGTCGATAACCAGACTGGAATTTTCAAATAACATTGTCTTTTAATCTTCTCCCAGTTTAACCACAGAGACTCCCGTATATAATGTTTTCTAAAATACCCCTGTGTTTTAGTTCCTTTGTACCATAAAAAAGCATGCCACCCCAACAACAAATCATGTCCTTCTATTGTCAACAATCTAGTATTTCTTAGTGTTATCCATTCCTTAACCCACATCAGATTTGTAGCTTGATAATACAACTCCCAATTAGGCAAACCAAATCCTCCTCTAATTCTAGCATCTTGCAAAAGTTTTAACTTTATTCTCGCTTTCTTACCTTGCCATATATATTTCAACACAATTTTATTTAAATCTTCAAAGTAATCTTTTCCAAGCCTAATTGGAATTGTTTGAAACAAATATAAAATTCTGGGTAATATATTCATCTTGATTGTTGAAATTCTCCATATTAGTGACAGTTGTAAATTTTCCCACTTCGCCAGATCTAGCGCTATCTGCTTTTTTTTTTTTTTAAACAAGTTTTATTAATTTTTAAAACACACAAATTATCATTATTCATTACATGTTTAAACCTTTTTTCATTGTAAATTTAACAAGTCAGATAAATTATGATTCTGTTTTAAACCATTTCCATATAACATACAAAAACCTCTTATTCAATTTCTCTTTACTTCTCTTTACTCTTATTCAATATCATTATTATTATTTCGTCTATTTCTTTCTGACTTAGTTACCATTATTCTCATTCTATATTTCTGCAAGCTTTTACTAATTCTCCCCCAAAAAAACATATACACAACACACAAAACATAAAAAAATCTTTTTGGAAAGTAACTTGGACCCAGGTATCTCTCTCTTCATGGACTTCAATTATATTCATACTCATCTTACATATCATTACTTATTTTATTTACCATTCTAAGCCTTCTATATTAACTTCTCCACATATTTCACTCTTCTTAATTCTATCTTAATTAATCATCTTAGTTTGAATCATTATATTTGTATCTTTTGTCCATTTTTTATCATCCCTTTGTCTCATTCCTTATAAAAAAAAGAAGAAAATAAGTTTCTCCTGAAATCATTAATAGGAGTATGATGCCTTTCTATCTCCCCTAAGTTAATCAAATTAACCTTTAAGATAACATCCAGTACCCAATCCAATTTTGCTTGGTACATTCTATCTAACTAGTACATCCAAAATAATTAAATACATAATTAGACAATAAATCCAAATATTAAAAACAAATACTATAATAAAAATTTTATAATAACATCAATACCATAATCTTATTAAACTCTTTAATTAAAACAGTATTCTAAACCTCCCCTATTATTAAATTTTAAAGCCAATCATTTTTAAACATTTTAACATTTTAATCTCTTATCAACTCTTAAACCATTGCAATACTACCATCTCATCTTATGTACCTCGCAAAATCTTTTTAAAAAAAATTATACTTTATCCATTATCTATAAAAAATTCCTTTTTCATTTAATTTCAAAACATTGTAGCTTTTCTCCACCTTTTCCCTTTCTTTCTTCTCCCAACAAACCTTTCTACCCCCCCCTTCTTCTAGCCTCTGCCTTACTGGCTTCCCTTCTCTGTCGTATTCCTTTTCCCTTTTGTTTACTATCATCATATTGATTTTGCACCTTATTTTTCCCTTTCTTAAATGTTTTTTTAGATCTTAAGTCCTTTAGTTCTCTTCTTTTCTCTCTTCCTTCTTTCTTGATCAAATTCTGAGATTTATTAAAAATGGCTCCTTCCTTTCTTTCTTGTTCCTCTGCTGTCTTCATCTGTTGTAATGTTTGTTGATAGTTAGTAAGCGCCATTTCTAAAAAAAAGGAAAGCTTCTTCCACACCATCTTTACCATTTTTTTTGCTTGTTCATATTCTTTTCTTAGTTCCTCAACAGAAAAGCCATTATAAATCTTTTCTTTTCTTTTCCCTTCTTTCTTCTTACAACAACCAGAATATTCAAAAGAAAATAAAAAAAAATAAAGCAGTCCCAAAGTTATCAGTCAGTCCAAACCAAGGCAGAGTTCTCACTTTCTCCTTCTGGGGTAATATCAATCAAAGAGAAAGAAAGTCCAAATCTGTTTAAAATCTTATTGTAATATATTCTAGTCTTCAAATCCTTAAGGCATCTCCTCCAACAAAGTCTTAGCATACAAATATTTTCTTTTTAATCCTCTCTCTTCCCACTCATCGCTTAAAACCAATTTTCACCTAAAAAAAATAGGTTTCTTAATATCCAGTTATTTATTCCGTAGGAAAAGAGGAAAGCTATCCTTTCAGCACCATCAAACTGCCGCTTTTTTCCTCTTCTGGCAGGTATTATTCAGAAAGTGGAATCCACACTACGTATCTGATATTAGCACAATTGAGAAAGTCCAGAAATATTTCACAAGAAGAGTTCTCCACTCCTCTACTCGCTGTAGAATACCTTATGCCACCAGACTTGAAATTCTAGAACTAGAAAACCTTGAATTACGCCGCTTCGGTCTGACTTAAGCATGGTATACAAAATCATACATTGCAATGTCCTACCTGTCAATGAATACTTCAGCTTCAACCATAACAACACAAGAGCACACAATAGATACAAACTCAAAGTAAACCGCACCAAACTTGATTGCAGGAAATACGACTTCAGCAATAGAGTGGTCAATGTCTGGAATACTCTACCCGACTCTGTAGTTTCTTCCCAAACCCCAAAAACTTTAACCTTAGACTGTCTACTATTGACCTCACCCCTTTCCTAAGAGGTCTGTGAGGCGTGCATAAAGCGCACCAACGTGCCTACCGTCCCTGTCCTATTGTTTCTCCTATTCTTTTATTTTTCTTATATGTAACCATTTCATGTATTCACAACTATGTATACATTTATACTTATTATCTTGTAAACAATTGACAAATCAATAAATAAATAAATAAATAAAATAAATAAAGTTATACTTTTCAGGAATTTTATTAAATATGTCTTAGAGTCCTAGGAGCCAAGAAAAACTTTCTCCTTTCAAGCACTTTCTCCACTTCCTCCTGCGCATTCTTACCCGGCTGCCAGCTTCTTTGTGGCGGCCATTACGGACCGCCGCTGCACCGTCCTGGGAAAAGGGGGTTCTACTGCCGGGAGGGGGTCTGCAACACCCCCAAACCCCTCTCCGGATCCCCCTACCTTCAGCTGCCCCTGCAGGGCAGCCTGGCTCCACCCGCCTGGGTCGGAGCCCCAAAAGCGGCTAGCGCGGCAGGATCGCGCAGCTCAGCAAATCCCTGCCGCTCGCGAAGCCGACAAACCGGAAGTCAGCGCTATCTGCTGTTTAAGTTTGATATAATTATTCTCTTTTAGTGTGCTACATCTTGCTGTCAAATATATCCCCAAGTACTTGATCTTATTCGTGACCTGAATTTTCAGTAGGTCTGCCAGTTCTTCCTTTTCTCTTAATAGCATATTCTTTGTCAAAATCTTTGTCTTATCTTTATTTATTTTCAAACCAGCCACCTTTCCATATGTCTCTATCTTTTCTATCAATTTTAGAGGGTCTTCTAAGATGAAAACCAGATCATCTGCAAATGCTTGCAGCTTAAATTCTTCCTTTTTGATTTTCACTCCTTTTATATTCTTTTCATCTCTAATATTTTTGTTTAGCACTTCCAAAGTTAACACAAACAACAAAGGTGATAGTGGGCACCCTTGTCTTGTTCCTTTTCTTATATTAATAGAGTCTGTCAGTTCTCCCACTATCATTACCTTTGCCATTTGCTTATAGTATATAGCTTCTATTGCTTGAATAAATTTTCTAGCAAAACCCATCTGTTCGAACAGTAATAACATGAATCTCCAATTCACATTATCAAATGCCTTCTGTGCATCTAAAAATATCAGAGCCATTTGTTTTTCAGGATGTGCCTCATAGTATTCCAAAGTATCCAAGATTACTCTCATATTGTCTTTAATTTGTCTCTTTGGCAGAAATCCATTTCGATCAGGATGAATAAAATTATTTAGATATTTTTAAGTCTTTCTGCCAATATTGAAGCAAAGATTTTATAATCTGCATTTAGTAGAGAAATAGGTCTATAGTTCTTAATTTGTAATGGATCGGCCTCCTCTTTTGGAATAAATGTAATATGGGCTTCTGACCATGATTTAGGTATCTTCTTCTTTAACATAACTTCATTCATAATTTCTAGCAATGGAAGATTCAACGATTCTTGTAATGTTTTGTAAAATTCTGCCGGAAGTCCATCTGGGCCTGGTGCCTTTCCATTATTTTGCTTCTTGAGTGCTTCAGTTAACTCCATCATCGTTATATTGCTTTCTAACATTGTTTCAATCTCTTTAGGTATCTGAGGTAAATTAGCATTCTGTAAGTACTGTTTAACTCTTTCCTCATCAATATTCTCTTGCATATATAGTTTCCCATAGAAGTCTTGAATGATTTCCTTCTTCTCTTTACTACCATAGCAAACTTGGCCTTGGTCATCTGTTAATTGCAATATTTTCCTTGATTCTTTCTCCTTTCTCAATTTGTATGCTAACCATCTACCTGGTTTGTTTGACTCTTCAAAGTAGTTCTGTTTAGCACCTCTAATTTTCTGTGCTAATTCTTCTTTTTCTATTTGACCCATTTTATGTTTACCTATATCCATTTTTAGCTTGATGTCCTTTTTCTGTGGCATTTTCTGTAGCTCTTTTTCAAGTCTTTTATACTCATCCTCTAAGGCCTTAGAGGCTAATCTTTTCATAGTATTTCTTTTCCTTGTATAGTCTATTATCAAGCCTCTAACATATGCCTTCATAGTATCCCATACATTCTGAATTGATGTATCTTCTTTTTTGTTTTCTCTAAAGAAAAAAGCCAATTCTTTCTCCATCCACCGTGTGAAGTCTTTTTCCTTTAAAATAGTATTATTTAACATCCATCTAGATCTTCCTTTTTGTCCTTTCCATTTAATTGTCATTGGATTGTGATCTGCCCAAGTATTTTTAATATATTAATATATATTAATATTATATATATATATATATATTTAATATATTAATAAAATATTAATATATTTTAATATATTTAATATATTTCAATATTTATTTCTTGAATATTACTTTTTAATTCTGTTGACATCCATATCATATCTATTCTGGACCATGATAAGTGTCTATTTGAATAGAAGGTGTATTGTTTAGTTTTAGCATTTCTTTCTCTCCATGTATCTTTTAAGTTTATTTCATCTACCATTTTAAAAAAAAGATTTAGGGAGAGTCTTTCTGTTTTGCTTTATTGTTTTCTGTGCTGTATAATCTAATTTATTGTCTACAATTCCATTAAAATCTCCCATCATAACTATATTAGCAAAGTCCAGTTCAATTATTTTCATATGTATTTTTTTCTAGAATTCTTCTTGTTTGTCATTCGGAGCATAGACTGCAATCAGGAGTGTTTTCGTATTATTGTCCATTATTTCCACCATTAGTATTCTTCCGACATCATCGGTATAAATCAATTTTGCTGGGATGGTCTCTTTAATATATAAAACCACTCCTCTTTTCTTACATTGTGTCAAGGAAGTAAATATTTTCCCTAGTTTTGGCTGTATCTCCAACAAAGCCAAAGATCCAAATAGCTATTGCAAAAAAAAAAAAAAGATAAAATGAAATAAAATAAAGCTGGTGAGGAGGGATAGCACAACTTAGAAAAAGTAAAAAAAGCACACTGCACTTTGTTTAATTATCCAAGGCTCTTATTATAACTCTCTTCTCCAAAAACTTATCACCTTTTTTCCCCCTAAGTTTCAACACCAGACTCCAGCTGTTGATAGAAACCCAGAAGAGCACCTGCAATAATACTCTTCCATACTCTTCCCTCTATCTTATCAAATAGCAATGTCCTTGAAAAAAATCTCAGTTCTTTCTTTCTCAGTTTTGTCTGGTCACAGGAGAAATAGAATATTTACAAGCGTCTAGTTGGCAGTGTTACAAAGTTTCTTTGCTTTCACTTTCCCCCTCCTTTTCCAAGCAAAATAAAATAAGATTTAATAAAAAAAAAGAAAAAGATATTAAAAAAAGAAATAACTAAAAGGGAATCTCTAGCAAAAAGGAAAAAAAATAGATGGAAAAGAAAAAAACAGTCCAGTTTCAAAATATAAGATCATGTATAGAAAATCCAGCAATGAAAAAAAACCATTACTTTGACATTCCTGTTTTAAATCGCTGCTTAATCACTTCTGTCAAAACTTACAGATTCTTTCTTTTCCTTGGGGTGTCCTTTCAGATCTTAGAATAAAGAAAAAGTTCTCACCAAACCAGCACACTCTCTCTTTCTGTTCTCTTTCGTATCGGAGCTGTCCCAACTTCAGCAGCTTTAATGGCTGCCTCTTTGCCGCTGGCAAGAAGAGCTTCTCCTGGATCTACCAGGGACTTTGCGGTATCCCTGGGATCGACAGGATGCGCTCTTCACTTTCACCGTCTCTTCAGGATGGTTTAGATCTGATAGGACCATCCAGGAGCAAAGATATCAGCAGCGATCTCAGACCTCCAAGATCGCATGCTGTATCGTCGCGACGCCAGCTCCGCCCTCTCCGATTCAGGCATGCTTCTTGTGCTTTCCACATTTCTTTCAGGTTGTAGAAAACTTATTTATAGATTTCGTGCTTCACTTATTTTCTTCACCTATCTGGTAGGCAATATTAGAGTTCAAGTTCAGTGCCCAAGTATAGAATAGCTGGTACCTGGCTCAACAGTAGTAACTGCAAGAGGGATCTTGGAGTCCTACTAGACAATCACTTAAATATCAGCCAGCAGTGTGCTGCAGTTGCCAGAAAAGCCAATTGCAATCCTAGAATCAAGGTTATGTGAAGTGTTAATACCACTTTATAATGCCTTGTTAAAACCACACTTGGAATATTGCAACCAGTTTTGTTATGAGATAATAAAAGAGGTTGAGTCAAGATGAAAAATAGGTTGAGACTCTAGAAAGAGTGTAGAGAAAAGCAGCAAAGATGATTAGGGGACTGAAGGCTAAAACATGAAGAATGATTGTAGGAATTGGGTATGTCTAGTTTAATGAAAAGGAGGACTGGGGTGACATGAGAGCAGTGTTCCAGTATCTAAGGGGCTGTCACAAAGAAGAGGGAGTCAAGATGTTCTCCAAAGCAACTGAAGGCAGGACAAGAAGCAACGGATGGAAACTAATCGAGAAGAGAAGTAACCTAGAACTAAGGAGAAATTTTCTGACAGTGTCAACAATTTCCTGACAGTGTTAACAAGTGGATCGACTTGCCTCCATAAGTTGTCAATGTTCCAACACAGGAAGTTTTAAAGAAGCGATTGGACAACCATTTGTCTGCAATGGTATAGGATTTCCTGCCTAAGCAGGGGTTGGACTAGAAGACCTCCAAGGTCCCTTCCAACTCTGTCATTCTGTTATTCACTGGAGAAGCCTGGGGAAAAACAGCAGATCCTACTCAATAGTCTTATCAGTGTAAATTTCTGCTCTTAGTTAAAGTTTTGACATCTTAGGCCTGTATACGATTTCCATATAATAATTTAGATTATGGCTGTACAAATCATTCAGAAGATGATCATGGAAGCTGAAAATGTAACACTTGTTTTCAAGTTATTAAAGCAGCTGGTACATTAAAAGTGCTCCTGGGTGACTCTTTAGGCATGTATGCGAATAACCACTTCATTGCTCATTTTCTCCAGGGTTGGTTCATTTTATTCAGCATATCATTATGTTACCCAGAAACTGTCTCTTATTAGAAAGATAATAGTTGGGTTAGCAACATGGTGCTAATGGATGCCATGTACCTGCTGAAGACTTTAAAAAATGTCCAAATCTCACAAGATGATACAAAAGAATTCTGCCATTATTTCGATATGCTGTTACAGAAGACATTCATGACATTTTAGCAGGTGAAGGTGAAATTACCCAGAGACAACTGGAATCAGAAAAACTGCTGAACTCTGGGTATCGGTAACATTTAAAGTTTCCTTCTTCCCATATTGTGATGATCTGTAGCCTTTAGCTCTGCAACAAAGCAATGTGATGTGTTCAATCATATGTAGAGCCAGTTTGGCCTAGTGGTTAAGGCACCAACAGCTAGTGGATAAGGTCTCTACACAGGGGTGGGATTCAAAAATCCCAGAAACCGGTTTGCTGCCTGGTTGCTAGGTGGGCATGGCCATGGTGGGCGTGGCCTACTGAAACTTCCAGGAGGGCCATTTTTTGCCTTCCCAGGGGTCCGGAGGTCTCCCCCGGGCCTCTGGGAGTGTGAAAATGGCCTCCCCTGGAGGCCCTCCGGAAGCCAGAAACAGGTCCATTTCTGGACTTCCAGAAGGCCAGTTTTTCCCTCTCCCAGAGCCTCCACTCAGACCCTGCACTTACCTGCATCGCAATGGAGATTCCTGGGAGGGGCCAGCCACTTGGTTGAAATTTCAGTTCAGTTAACCAGATGAAAACTTAACATCTGGTTTGCCTGAACTGGTCCGAACCGGTAGAATCCCACCCGTGCCTCTATAGCTCTCAGAGGGAGTACTAATGACCAGATGAGTGCAAAGCAATCCAATCCTTCCATCTCACCCATCCTATCAGAACCTACCTGCCACCATCTAGTCTCAACTATCAGTACTTATCCTTCTGTACCCCCACCACCAGAACTGAGGAAGCTTCTAGGATGAGAAGTGAAACATTTTCTTCCTCAAGGAAAAAAAAACAATCCAGTTGCCTTTTGAAAAAAGCACCTTTGAGACAGCTATGACCTGGATGACTGAGAATCTCCACAGGCACTAGGCTAGGAAGGAAGACACTGTGAGTTTAAGTCCCACCTTAGCCACAAAAGCTCGCTGGGTGACTTTGGACCAGTCGCTCTCTCTCAGCCCAACCCACCTCACAAGGTTGTTGTTGTGGGAAAATAGGAAGAGAAAGAGATGCTGAATATATTTTCTGCGTTGAATTATTTGTAAAAATAATAAAGGAAGGATGCAAATAAATAAATTGATTCTTTCAACAGCAGTGGTGTCAAACTCGATTTCATTGAGGGCTGCATCAGGGTTGTGGTTGACCTAAGGACAGCAGGGGTCATGGCTGGGATAGGCATGGTCCAGGTGGGGGTGTTCAGGGTGCACATGGCCAGCTCGATATCACTCATGTCAGGGGCCAAGTGCTGGCCAAGTGCTAAGGCAGGACTTCCCTCAGACCCTTCCCTCCCTCTTATTATAATCTTCCTTCCTTCCTTCCTCTTCATTCTCCTTTCTTCTTCCTTCTCCTCTTCCCTTTTTCCCTTCCTTGATTTCTTCCCTTCTTCCCTTCTTTTTCTTTTCCCTTTCCCTTTCTCCTTTCCTGTCCCTTCTTGCATGCTCAAATGCAAAAGGGAAAACATTTCTCCTTTTGTTTTGTTTTTGTTTTGTTTTGCTAGCCCTTTGCCAGTAAAAATGGAGCTTGAGGGGGCTGTGTGTGGCCCCCCCGGGTCCCACTTTTGGCCGTGATGGCCTCCTGCAGCCCTCTGGCAGTGAAAATGGCTCTCGCAGCAGAGAACGGAACCCAGGAGGACCACATGTGGCCCTCACAAGCTCTGTTTTCTTTGGTAGAGGCAATGTGGGCCGGTCCTTTGCAGTTTCCAGGGTGGCCCTGCAGACCAGGTCTAAGTACCCTGTGGGCTGTATCTGGCCTACAGGCCTTGAGTTTGACAACCTGTTGAACACAATGAGTATGGAGTGGTAACAGTGTGTGAATATAAGGAGGACCCTTGTCTGTTTTGCCTGTCCAAGATAAAAAGAAACAAAAAGATCAGAACATTCCTAACCTACAATTAACACCCAGATATCAAAGATTTAACACCAAACAAAACAGTAAACAGGAATCAAGGAATTACCAAGGAAAAAGCAACTTCTCCACAACTTTGATAGGGCAAACTACTTAATATAAACTGAGAGCAAGCCCAACTCCCTTCTAGGATGTCAACTCGTAAAGCATTCCTGGTCTGCTTTCAAGTTGCTATAGGCAGGTGGGAGAAAAACTGATGGAGCAGCACAACCAGAAGCACATTCCACACATACCTTCTTCAAGATTGTATCCCAGGCTACGGGACCAACCAGAAAGGCATGGTCTCTACAGCCCGGGAAAGTGCTCCCTTGGAGAATGTGATTTATGACACACCCTGGAGGGGGGGGGGGAATTAAAATGAGACAGAGCTGACTTCATTTGGGTATGTGCCGACATGTTGCTTCTAATAAATAACTGAATTTCTTCTGAAACTTGGCTTAAGGCTCATGGTTTAATTAAGGCATCCATTGGAACTTAGGACTGATGATATTACCTAGCTGGTAACAAAACATCTACATACAAAAAACAAAGAAGCTCAGATACCACCAAAGACTCCACAAGCTTCAGTTTCAATAGTGAAAACAGGAAATATGCTCCCTTTGAATAGAGATTTAAAGTGGGTAAATTACATGGAGGGCCAAACATGCTTCTATCATTCCACAGTTCTGATGCTGCATAATTCTGCCAGGCGTCCAGGCCATTTACATGTTTTAGAATATTTAGAATGTTGCAAATAGCTGCACTGAACTTTGCTCTCCTTTAAAATTAATGCTCTGGTTTTATGAGATGTCATTTGTTTTCCATATCCATCACATTTTAAGTTTCATTTCAGATGTGTAATCAATTCATGGATGAGTTTATCTGTGGATGCGAAGTGAGTTCTCAAAATCATTTTCAGCTCAACCCTCTAATTAGGACTTATATGGAAATAATAACTTCTTTTGAAAAGCTGCTATTTTCTTTGTTGGAATGAGAATTCTAAATGGACTGCTGGCTTCTACCAATGAGAAATAATAGGCCTGTCCATCTCCTCCTGCCACTCGTTTAATAAATCAAATGAATAGGGTCAGTTGCATTCAAAAAGAATTTGGTCTATTATACAAAGAGAAGAAAATTCAAATAACTCTTTGCCCTGCTGAAATGCATAATTCCAAATATAAATTATTCTCCATCATTCCTCTAATGAAATGCAATCATTGATAGCAAAGATAAAAGTCAAATGCAATTCCAGTGTGTTGAACTTAAAACCTTTGACATTGATAAATGGATATGTAAATGAGCACGGTGCCTTTGTTCAATGTTAGGTTTTCAGATTAGCATGATATTTATCTGGATTCCAGCCCAGTTTTGTTGTAGTGAAATTTATTATAAATTTCAGAAAGTTACTTTCCTCTAGCGAGTAAGTATACTGGAAGGCATGATTTCAATAATATGAGCTAAGTATTTCCTTTTAAATGGACATATTAAATAATATGGGGGAAAGGGTTACATTTTAATCAGTGATCCCTAAACATAATTGTTATATTATCTCTTTTTAATTAATTAATATTAAAGTATTATCTCTCTATTTCCCACCAATTCAGCAGCATCTAGTAGAATTTGATTGTCCCATGTGTTTAATATTTGGTTGAGAGAACAAAAAGGTACTGTGGCTCTTTTGAGACATTGTTAGAATTCTGGAAAAAAACCAATGGAAAGAAATCAACAACAAACCACTTGTATATACTGCCTAGAAAACTCCATGTATATGTAAATCTATTTGGTAACTAGGAGCAGATGTCGATTAAAAGAAGGTCTTTTTCTGAACTCAGAACAGGACAGAGGGATAACTCTGGAATAATAGATGAATATTATTATTATATTATCAAGATCAAGTGAGGTACTAATACCACTCTATAAAGCCTTAGTAAAACCACACCCAGAATAGTGAATCCAGTTTTGGTCACTACACTATAAAAAAAGATGTTGAGACTATAGAAAAAGTGCAGAGAAGAACAACAAGGATGATTAGGGGATTGGAGGCTAAAACATATGATGAACATACAGAGGAGCTGGGCATGGCTATTCTAGTGAAGAGAAGGACCAGGGGAGACATAAATAGCAGTCTTCAAATATTTGAAGGGAAGGGGTCAAGCTTTTTTCCAAGGCACCTGAAGGCCAGACAAGGAATAATGGATGGAAACTGATTAAGAAGAGATTCAGCCTGGAAATAAGGATAAATTTTCTGGTAGTGAGAACAATCAAACAATGGAAGTTGTGGGAGCTTCATCTCTGGAAGCTTTCAAGAAGAGATTGGTCTGTCATTTATCAGAAATGGTGTCGGGTCTTCTGCTTGGGGAGGGGAGGGGTTGGACTAGATGACCTACAAGGTCCTGCCCAACTCTGTTAATCTGTAATAACAATAATAATTTAAAATGTTAAAATGAGAAAAAGTGTACTTGTGTTACATATAAGACATAACAATGTCTTCCTATGCACTTGTCTAAGAGCACTGAATTAAATGGAATAAATTGACTGGGTTACTGGTGAGGCAATATGCAGCAGAAATGGAATTATAGGAGAAGTGATTCTTTTTTAATGGAAAAAGCAGATTCATGTTCAAATAGCAACAATGAAAAGAAAGTATCTGGTGCCTAATTTTAGTACAACAAAGCAAATATGGGGAATTTGAAGTACGGGATTCAAAATATGGTTGATATTTATATTTAGGCAAGGCTCAAATTAGAATAATTTATATTTCTTTGAAGCAGAAAGAAAGTCATGCCAAACTTTTGAAAATAAACCTGAAAATATTGGTGAGAGATTTTACTCCCAGACAGTAAAAAGATGATTTCTTACTTTTTGTTTCATATATTGTATAATTTCACACCTTTCAAAAGAAATTGTTTATAATTTAGCATATGGGGCAAACTTTATCAATATTGGTTATGCAATAAGCATTGTTGTTAAAAAAGCCATAGGTCACTATATGAATTATGTATTTCCAAAAGGCATTTTTTTTTTTTAATATTCCACAAAAAATAAAGGCGAGATTGAAAACAAGATGGAAAGAATATTTCTACCAAGGAATAACTCTATATGGCTTATCTTTCCGCTCCCTGCTAATAATATTTTTGGAAAGAAATGCTCCTAAATTGTTGTTGCATTTTGTAAGAGCAGCAGTGATTTCTAGGAATGGCTTCATTTCAGAATTGGCATTAACTTGGTAGAGGTCTTTATTGAATGTTGGCTATTCAGCGAGTAGTGGCTGCTGTTGCTAATCCCAATTCTCCAAGCAGGCATGGAGTCCTAAAAGCTCTTAAAGATGGATTATTTCATCTCAGTATCTCCTTACATCTAGGATGTCACATCTCAATGGTGTGTTATTTTCCAAATGACTGAATTAGGAACCAAAGTAGAATTTGTGATTCCTAATTTGAAAGTATATTTTTATGAATAAGTTGTTTAAAAAGGCCTCATGTTTATCTGTACTAAGGATTGTGTTGTGGGCAATAAGACTAGCAAAATTGTTCTACCCTTCAGTTTCCAGAATATCAGGTGGCAGCTCTGTTTAGGAAACCTATTGCCTCCTAGGGATGAAAGAGTTTATGGAACATTTTAAGGACCACAGTGATGGTTAATTTAGGCATTCAATGATAAAATTGCATGGATTTGCCCAGAGTTGGACTTTGTACAGGTCCTGTTGTAGTAATTGAGGCATAGTCTGGATTGTTATCTGAGAAGACTTAGAGCTATAAAACTCAAGGAAGTGGACAAGATCCTTGGAGCTGTGAATACAGTAACTTACTTATTTTGGAAGTTTGGCTCGAGACTCATGATTTAATTGGGATAACTGCTGGAATCCTGATATTAGGAATTGTGGTGGCACTGGTTAGAATGCAGTACTGCAGGCTATTTCTTCTGACTGCTGGCTGCCTGTAATTTGGCAGTTCAAATCTTACCAGGCTCAAGGTTGACTCAGCTTTCCATCCTTCCAAGGTGGGTAAAATGAGGACCCAGATTGTTGGGGGCAATAGGCTGACTCTGTAGAGAGGGCTGTAAAGCACTGTGAAGTCATATATAAGTCTAAGTGCTATTGCTATTAGACTTATGCTCCTATTAGTTGTGTTTACATGGCAACGAATTCATCTTTGGATGAAAGATAGTCCTGTCTTCCTTGAAGTATGCAATGGTGCACCATACTCATAACAGACAACATATAATATACTACAAATGCAAAAATAATTGTTTAACAGAGAAAACAGTGTTCCAGTGAACATTAACCCTATTGAAAAAATA
This sequence comes from Notechis scutatus, assembly GCF_049901735.1. Taxonomy (NCBI): domain Eukaryota; kingdom Metazoa; phylum Chordata; class Lepidosauria; order Squamata; family Elapidae; genus Notechis; species Notechis scutatus. Next base: position 17,551,686 of record NC_142012.1, on the reverse strand, counting down.
GACAACAAAATCAGGAACACTCTCAGTACAAATCTGATGACAAGAACAACAGAAGATCGAAAGCAATGATCCTACCATTCCATGTTTGTATGAATTCCAAAAACACACAAACCTGAAATCCTTTTCCAATGTATTATAATGATACCAGAGACTACTACATGTAACTGATCCCAAAAATATGGTCAAGAAACCTGGACACTCAATAGATGGCTATAAATACTTCAACAGCTCAACATTATTATTACATAAGGGGAAAAAAACTAAGAGAGAATGAAATCATTATATCCTTTAATATCACAACTCTCTTCACACTGAACAGGCCAAAACTAGCTTAATCAGAACACTCAGATCAAAACTCATAAATAATTACAGTGCTGCTACATCACATACCATACCTGACTGAATTTCCCAAAAGTTAAAGCAGCAAAACATATGGAACTGATAGGTCAGCACGCTACCACACCCTTCCAGATTGTCAAGCAATCTATGAACACATCTAGGAAGATTGATGGATTCCCAGTCTCGGTATTCCTTTTGGTTCCTTTTGACATGTTTGGCTTGCTTTAAGTGCCAGAAAAAGCTGTTGGCACTGCCTGTTGATGCTTTGAGGCAATGAAAACCACTCATTGAAAAAAACTGCTTCACCGCAATTTGTGAGGTGAATCCATGCAGCCTTGACTTGGCTACCTCAAAGATATGTAGCCACAAAAATACAACACTCTGGGAGGGGGAAATCAGTTTGATGCCCTCTGCTTGGATTCCTTTTTGAAATATTTCTGGGAATCATTTGATGTCAACTGACATGATTACTATAGTACAGTAGCCTTAGACAGCAGATATAGTCAAAGATTGTTATATTATATGGAATTCTGTACTATAGAATTGCTGCTTCTATAGAGCGCCACAATTCTATTTGTTTGTATAAAAACATATATGGTGGCCTACCTTACACAAGAACAAAAACACTCTTTTCCATTTCTTCATCATCCAACATCATTTTATGGAAGTTGGCAAGATGCAAGGTAAATCAAAGGTAATCTTGCATCAGTTATATACCAACTTCACAAATGTCCTTTTAATGTTGAATTAAAAGAACAGGCTGTGGTCAATTCCACATGTTTTTTGCCTTGCATAAAGTAGAAGGGGTTCATATCACTGATGCTACTAAAAAAAATCTGTAATTATTCAGCTGAGCATTTTTCAAAGGAATGATCAAGAAAAGCCACCAAAGTTGATGTAGGTTTTTTTTTTTTAAAAAAAACTTTTGTTTCTTTTTAAAGACTAAGGATTATATAAAATGCTAATGCTGTCACTGAATGCTTAGAGAAGAAGGTAATCTAGAAGAAGAATTCAAAGCTTTTAATGCTATTGCGCTTAATAGCATTACCTCCCTTGGACAACAGCAATTTACTCCTTAGGTAGAGACCCAAGACAGTATAAATCAGGGGTCCCCAAACTTGGCAACCTTAAGACTTTTGGACTTCAACTCCCAGAATTCTCCAGCCAGCTATGTTATGTTGGCTGGAGAATTCTGGGAGTTGAAATCCACAAGTCTTAAAGTTGCCAAGGTTGGAGACGTCTGGTATAAATACTCACCATATTCGTTGTCATAGAAAATAATAAATTTCTGCCAGGCATATTCAGTGACCACTCTCAAGATGACATCATTGATGTAGACAGGTGGGCGGACAAAAAGTGTATAATCGTCATTCCTGTTACTCCTGGTAGTACCACAGCCACTCCTTGGGGTCCCAGCTGTTGATCTCTGGATGAAGAGATGAGGAATGTGCATGGCATCTGCCAGAGACTGGAGGGAACCTGCCGATGTACAACCAATGGAGCTGACCAGAGCCAGGATCCCATGGTTCATGAGTTCACAGGCTGCAAAAGAAAAAGAAAAAGAAAAGCAAATGAGAATCAAGATGACAAGAGGAAGGTAAGAGATATTTTTTTTGTTTTTTGTCTCTCTTTTTTTAAAAAAAGCAAATATCCTGCTAACACGAAATAGTGGAATTTGACATGCAACAAATTCAGTTGAGCAAGGCAAGGCTCCAGAGTTTCCATAAATTTGATGTATCTTGTCCTCTTTGAAAACAGGGCTTGTTTTAAAATCAGCATGGTACTATAAAAAGCCAAGAGGTTTGGCCATCCATTTCAAACTGCCAAACATATTACTGTTAATGAGACCTATATGGTGCCTATCCTTTACAGCCTGGAAACAGGGCAGAGCCAGAGAAGGATCAGCTTCCATAAATATTATCTTTGGAGGACTCTGGGTAGACATTAGTAATAGAACCCTGTATTAAATGAAAGTGAGTTACAGGAGTGATAAATGCAGCTCAAAGTCAACATGTCAGCTCTGGAGATAAGATATTTTGTATTATATCTGGAGAGATTTTGAAACAATGGTTCATAGTGGAATATAAGGTACGCACCTTCATCAAGAAAGAAACCAAAACTTAAATTACTTTGGTGCAATAAATAAAACCCTAAAACAACAACCACAACAACCACAACAACCACAAGGCAGCATATTTCAGCTACACTCCATTTTTTTTTCTTCCATAGGGGGCCATTCAAAGGCTTCAGGTATAATTCCATTTTAAAAAGAATTGGGTATGATAGTCAGTGAAATTGGCCCATGAGGAACGATTTTGACATCCCGTGTATTTGTATTGTGTTAAGTGGCTAAATTGGGGGGGGGGGGGGGGGGGGGGGGGGGGGGGGGGGCGTGGGGGGGGGGGGGGGGGGGGGGGGGGGGGGGGGGGGGGGGGGGGGGGGGGGGGGGGGGGGGGGGGGGGGGGGGGGGGGGTGGGGGTTTTTTTTTTTTTTTTTGTGATGCTGCAGATCTATATGTCACAATCTTGTGCTTTTCTCATTGGTGAAGGAGTGGGAGAACAGAGGGAATATTCTTGTGGGAGAGTCAAGGATGGCAGAGTCAACACGAGTAAGACAGAAAGAATGTAAGCTCAATAAATGCTTGATTCCTAATTTCTGTCATGAAATCTTTCTTCATGTATGGCAATGGATTCCATTATATTATCTGTGATGTCCCGAGAACTAATTTCTGGCATGTGCAATTATCAGAATCTATATATTGTGAATCTATATATCTATATAGTGCTTAAATTTGGCCAGATGAGGAGGCTGCTGACCAAAAATGGGCTTCAAAAGTCTGTTGACCACAAAAATGGGCTGCACAGAGGTCCCAGAAGGCCCCCACACAGCCTGTTTTTGGCCTCCCTGGCCTCCAGAAGCATTCTGCCAGCCAAAATTGGGGGCCTGCATGGGGGCCTCCCAGGGCCTGTTTTTGGTCAGCAGAATGTTTGGAGCATGGGGAGTAGTGTGGAAAGAAAGAAGAAGGGAAGGGGGGGGGGGGGGGGGGGGCCCCCCGCCCGGCCGGTCGGGGGGACAGGGCGTGCGGGGGGGAGGGGGGAGGGAGGAAGGAGAAAGGAAAAAGTGCATCTTGAGCCTGTGTCAAACATCCATCATGAGTACGCCCCCCCTCCCCAGCCACCCCTACCTCCCCATCCCTCTGAGATCAAACATAACCCTGAGTTATGCCCTCAATGAAACTGAGTTTGACACTTCTGTTCTATCCCATCCCAATGTGTTATTCCTGCTTCTACTTCCTCTCCTAAATTTCTAATGAATAATATGGCCACTAAGCAATAACTTTGACAAACAAATCTTGCCAATGATGACGAGGTGTTGTTGTTTTTTCTTTTTCAGGGGACATCAGCTTGCCAACCAGTTATGCCACCAATCTTCCTGGCATGACAGAAAATCTTGTAGTCAGAAAAAGCATCATAGCTAACCACTCCATAAGGATAATGGATATACTTTAATTCTTTTTAATTCTATCCATAAAATTTCCCAGTGTATCCTCAGCCTAACACTCACTGAAGTGGGGACAGGAGGGATTCTTCCTAGGAAGGATGAAACTTGCCAACCAACCATGGCCAGTCCTTTTGAAACCCCTAGAAAAAGAAGGGGAAACCTTATTTTTAATGCTATTTTTCAAAGCTCATATTTTTAATTGAAGTGGGACACTTCTTGCCCAGATTCACTTAACTTCTTTATGAGCTTTTTGCCAAACAATTTGGAAGCGTTTGTAGCTGCTCCTTAGTATTGTTGTAGTCATCTCTGCTTTTTCCATTGTAGTAAGACCTTTTAAAGCGTTCAAATAAAACTTGGCAGCATTAACATTTTTTTACAGGTCTAATTTCCCCATTTTCATTGCACCCTGCCCCCAAAATGGAACAGATTCACACATATTTAGAAATTTCCCCACTAAAGCCTGGGGATACATTTTATTTTGAAACAGTTCTTGAATTGGCTCTAATTGGCATGTAGATGCCCCTTTGACTTCTGTGTTCTTAATTCAAATCAAATTAGGGTTGATTTGCGCAGGCCTGATCTTTGTACAAATAGAATAAAATGGAAAGAAATGGAATGGAACAGAACAGAATGGAATGGAACATAATAGATTTATTTAGCCACACAAAGAATTTGTCTCTGTTGCAGAAGCTCTCTGTGTGCCAGAGGTGGTATTCAGCAGGTTCTGACCAGTTCTGGAGAACTGGTAGTGGAAATTTTGAGTAGTTCAGAGAACTAGCAAATACCACTTCTGACTGGCCCCAGCCATGTCTATTCTCTGCCTCCTGATTCCCAGCTAATTGGCTGGGTTTCTTTTGTTGCCCTGCACAGGAGAACGGAGCTGAAAAGCAGGTTAGTGGGGTAAGAAGGGAATGGGATTTTGCAGTAATCTCCCCCCAGGAGTGGGAAGGGAATGGAGGATTTTGCAGTAACCTTCCTCTGCCATGCCCACCAAGCCATGCCCACAGAACTGGTAGTAAAAAAATATATGAATCCAACCACTTCTGTGTACATGTAAAACAACAGGGTAATAATAATCATACAGTAATAAATATATCAATAAGAGAAGTTTGTAGAAAAGACAAGGATAGAAATAATACAGCCATACCTCATGGGTGCACAGCCATATGGAAAATGTCTCCTGTTACCTTGATAAGGCATTTTGAGGAAACTTTGAGGAAGAAAACATCAAACTTTGAAGAAGCAAACATTGTTTCTTATTCAAAGTTTAGCAATCATGTAATTCATACTATGGAGGTACTTTTATGGGAACTCCTCTGGTATGTTTAATGCAGAATGTTCCTATGAATGTAGAATGTGTGCACAGGAACTTCAGGATGGCTACAGGATATGCCAAAAGTAACAATCCATAAGCAATGCAGCAGCTTCACTTTTTTTATAAAAGGAAGCAATTTTGTTTTGCAAAGCACCATGAAGGAAATTATTGACTTGAAGCAAGGCATTCTTTGGAAGGTTTGCACAGTGTACTGTAAACCACAGTACCACAGAAGAATCCACAGGACATTAAAAAAATACATCAAAATATCACTCTAACAAACACAGTGTTCTTCATGCAAAAAGTTAACACCTTGCAACTAATGGTCCGGTTAATGAAGGCTGAGCAGCAGTACAAACACTTGAAGTGCTGTATTAATGACATCCACATTAATACTAGAAGAGTTTATCATGATTAATGTTAATGTAGTTGATAAATATCAAAGGAATTAATAATGATTAAGCCCATAATTTGGACATATTACTCCAGTGAAAAATATGAAAACGGGAAAGTGTTTATGTTGGCTTTGTAATGAAGTTGAAAGCTGAAGGAGAAAGCAATGTAACATTTTCAGTGTGTTTGCACAATATCCAAGATTTTTCACACCAGATTTATGCTTAGCCATCAACATGGGGAACTAACTAATTCAAGATTCAATGCAGGCAACTACACATTTAATGAACGGTTACATTAAACTATTGCTTCTGTCTCTATATGTGCTGTCAACTTTGACCAGATGCATATATTTTTCTAGTCAAGGGAATCCACTCATTTCTCAGAAAATTTAGAGCGTATTGAAAATTCATAAATTCAGCAAGGGTTGGAGAAAATTAAATAAAGATTGGATTTGAATCAGGACTCAGACATGCAACACTATTTCAAAGCCAGAAAAAAATCAGTTTTTATTAAATTTATTAAAAGATATACTCTGAATATTGGCTTTTCCTTTACTATTGACAGAGTAATTGAACTAAACTACTGTACATTAAGTCAGTTGGGGAACTGTATTTAAACTTTTCATAAAAAGAGGACCGTTGGGAGACAAAGCATCTAATAACTCAAGTTGCATTAACATGCCCTCAGTATTAACTTCCTATAGTTTTTTCCTTCATTGTCATGTTGCAGTAGTATTATCATATTCACACTAATATCAACACTTGGATCTACATTGTCAGGATCAAAAACAGGGACATTTTTGCCCAATGTGTTGAGCCTAGAGCAAAGTTTATTTTGGGGGGTTAATATGGCACCTAAGTTAAGTCTACTATCTAAATATAATCAAACAACCTCAAAAATGTAGTAACAGCTTCAGTTGTAAGAGATTTGGTTAATGTAAAACACAAATTCAGTTATCTAAAATATAAGTTCAGAATTACCACTTGCCCCATAAAAGTCAGTCCAGTCCAGTTGATCAATGGTTTTAACAGAGATCATCAATAGTTCGCTCAAAAAAAAAAAACAGGAGACGCTGATATACATTTACTCAGCCTTTGCCAAAGATAGTAATTTGAATTTAAGATAAAAATCAGAATGTGAAATTGCAACTGGGCTGCCGTTGCTTCATTTTTCATATGGTATTGGATCATATGGTATTGCACCTTTTTGATCTACCAAGAAGAGGTGGTTTTAATAATAGTGTAAAATGCCAATGAGATGGGAAGAAGGTAAGAGGAAAAAAGAAGATAAAAACAAAATCCTGCAATTCCTGCAGTGAAAAGTTACTTACATAATAGCACTTAGCACTTAAGACTTATATACTACTTCACAGTGCTTTACAGCCCCCTCTAAACGGTTTACAGAGTCAGCCTATTGCTTCCAACAATCTGGGTCCTCATTTTACCCACCTCAGAAGGATGGAAGGCTGAGTCAACCTTGAGCCTGGTGAGATTTGAACTACCAAATTGCAAGCAGCCAGCAGAAGTAGCCTGCAGTACTGTACTCTAACCACTATGCCACTGTGGCTCATCTGAATAAGAAGAGGAAACACATGTCCTTAATGTGACAGGTGGCATAGTTGCTATTGCTCTTGCTTTTATATCTCTCCCTCTTCCCTCTCCTCTTCTTTTCATAATGTGTGTGAATTGGATCACACCTTGCTCTAACCCGCCAAACACTTCCATAACACTGCCTCTTTGCCTCCCAGCTCCTGTTCTCTCCATAAGGAACGTGTCCTTCTTGCCCTGGGGCTAACAGCAGCTATAGTTGGAAGAAAAGGTTTTTCATGTAATAGAGGAAACACACTTGAACCATCAGGGAGTGGAGGTTGTGAAGGAAGGAATGTGATGTGCTTTTCTTGAACACCTCTTGTGGCATTAGATGAGAAATAGAAATGCTACAGCATGCAATTGGAGAGCTCAAGTCAATATTTTAAAACTTGATTCAACATTACACTACACTGGGATTCGTTAACAATGACTTGATTACTAATACACAATTGGCTGAGTTTACAAATTGCATGAAGCCAAATACAGACCTTAATATTACTACTTAATGCAGTGTGTCAACCTATCCATTTTTACTCGTATTTAAACACAAAAGCCTGTATTTCAGATATTAAACTCCAAAACCGGGCAGCTTCAAGAAAAATCTGAAAAATCTCTATCTTAACTAGACCAATACTTTAAAATAATTACTTATGTACTTTTGTCATCAGTGTTGCATTCAAATGTTCAATGTTGCTCTCATAAAAGAAACAACTGCCATTGCCCCTCTTATGTCTGAAATATGACTTGTATTTGAAGAATAGACACTCATGCCATGTGAAGAAAGTCTACCTTTTCTGTCTCATCAAAGAAAGAAAGGAAATCATTCTAATTTTAAAGGAAAAACAAGAGATGTGTGATACAATTATTTGTGTAGAGATGATTTGCTGCTGTCAGAACTTTGTAACAACAAACTGAATTCAAAATGAACAACCAAGGGAACAAATTTCTCAGAAAAATGAATATTTAGACTTTGTTGACAAAAGGTTAAGATGACAGCAAAAAAAAAAAAAAAAAAATCTGGCCAGAATCTCTCTTAGGCTTGGAAACTGGCTAGTGACTTTGATTCAGTCACTATATTTTAGCCCTAGACTAGGACTTTAAAAAACAAATCTGTCTACAATCCATAGTCAACCAGAATGGAAGACTACAGTCCATAACCTTCCATGAATTGGCAGTGGACTGATATGGAGTGATGTTTTAGGCGGAAGAGATAATAGAATAGAATAGAATAGAATAGAATAGAATAGAATAGAATAGAATAGAATAGAATAGAACAGGGTAGGGTAGGGTAGGGTAGGGTAGGGTAGGGTAGGGTAGGAATAGGAATAGGAATAGAGTAGAGTAGGGTAGGGTAGGGTAGGGGAGAATAGGAATAGGAATAGGAATAGGAATAGGAATAGGAATAGGAATAGGAATAGGAATAGGAATAGGGTAGGGTAGGGTAGGGTAGAATAGGATTAGGAATAGGAATAGGAATAGGAATAGGAATAGGATTAGGATTAGGAATAGGATTAGGATTAGGATTAGGATTAGGATAGAATAGATTAGAATAGAATAGAATAGAATAGAATAGAATAGAATAGAATAGAATAGAATAGAATAGAATAGAATAGAATAGAATAGAATAGCAGAGTTGGAAGGAACCTTGGTGGTCTTCAAGTCCAACCTTCTGCTCAGGCAGGAAACCCTATATCATTTCAGACAAATGGTTGTCCAATCTGTTCTTAAATATTTCCATTGTTGGAGCATCCATAACTTCTGGAGGCAAGTTGTTCCACTGATTAATTGTTCTAGCCATCAGGAAATTTCTCCTTAATTCTAGGTTGCTTACCTCCTTGATTAGTTTCCATCCATGGCTTCTTGTCCTGCCTTCATGTGCTATCATGTCATCCCCTAGTCCTTCTTTTCATAAAACTAGACATATCCAGTTCCTGCAACCATTCTTTATATGTTTTAGCCTCCAGTGCCCTAATCATCTTTGTTGCTCTTCTCTGCACTCTTTCTAGAGCAGGGGTGTCAAATTCACATTGTCACAGTAGCATCACATGATATGTCAGGACTTTTTTTTCCCTTTGCTAAACCTGGCGTGGACATGGCCAGAGTATGACACATCCGGCCCACAGATTAGGAGTTTGACAGACCTTTTTTAGAGTCTCAATCTCTTTTTTACATTGTGGAGACCAAAGAATGCTGTGTGTATTTCTTTAGGAATGTTTGCTGGGCAAAGTTTACAAAATGGCTGCCATCCTACCCATCCATGTGCAAAATCTCTCTTTGTGTTGCTGACCACCTAATGCCTAGGGCAGATGGAGTGGCATGTATGCTTCTTCCATAATATTTGTTTCATAATCCCATAATTTGTTTCATGGCTGCTATCTTCTTTCAAAGGGCTTACCAGGAGAAGGCAAATTAGTTTGCAAAGATACCTAAAAAGAAAATATATTATCCTTTACACTTCTACAAGTCTCTCTCTCTCTCCCTCTCCTCAGGATTTTAAAAGGATAGCTTTTTATACAATTGATTGGTATAATGGATTTTTCCTCTTGCCAATTTGTCCTGTCTGACTTTAGAATTTGAAAAGAATAAGAGTACTAAACTTCCTTCTGTCACCTGACAGATTCATGATCCATATAGATGCAGAAAGATATTGCTATTTGATATTTGGGAGGGCTCTGTTTTAAGGAAGGAGAACTTTTATTTTTCTCCCTTTCCATCCCTAAACTTTCAAATGCAAACCGGATTCCCTCTTTGAAGAGTTATTCCTCCTCTCAAAACGATTGGCAGTGCTGAAATCGATCAGCTTGCGAGAAAATAATGACTCTTTACCTCAAAGGGTAGCTTAGAAAATATGCCTTGTTCTTCTCATTTGAAATGCTGTCCTGATGGCTTCTTCTAATTGCCTTGCAAGCCACAATTTAAGGCACCTTCCCAATGAAGTTTTGCACCATCTTTGGATTAGCTCCAGGATGGAATATTATCACAATTTCATCTGTTTTTTTGGAGACTGAATCAATTTATTTTAGGTGCTGATCTTGTTTATTGGAAAGTATAGCAAAGTTTGGGACATAATTTTGAACTGTAGCAGTGCTGAAGCCTCAGTGGGTGCTCTATTTTGCTGCTGGTAGAGATTCTTGCCCTGCTCTTCTTTCCCAGCTTCTAGGCCTTGACCGGCTATTATTTTTGCCCCAGGAGTTTCAACATCTTGATCCTGGAGGTTATCTCTTTCTTCATGTATACATTATTCAGAAGTGGATTTTTCCCAATAGAGTCATCTTAGCAATATGAAACCTTGGTGAAAGCTATTAGGAAAAGTGCTTAGTTGCAAAATTGTTGATATGTTATTATTTTACCTTTTCGTATCACAGGGGCTTTGTAAAGCAGTGCTGTAGACAAAAGATATGTACAGGGCTAGGAGTTCTTTAGGGGTTTACCATACTGTTATTTACATATTTTACGATCATTTTTCAGTCATACAGCTTATCCTCATAGAAGCATTTCATGTCTGCTGTCTGTCTATCATCTATCCATCTATCCATCTATCCATCTATCCATCTATCCATCCATCCATCCATCTATCTATCTATCTATCTATCTATCTATCTATCTATCTATCTATCTATCTATCTATCTATCTATCTATCTATCTATCTATCTATCTCTATTGAGCTGCAGTGGTGCAGTGGTTAGAGTACTACAGTCTACTTCTGCTGACTGCTGGCTGCCTGCAATTTGGCAGATCAAATCTCACCAGGCTGAAGGTTGACTCAGCCTTCCATTCTTCCAAGGTGGGTAAAATGAGGACCCAGATTGTTGGGGGCAAGAGGCTGACTCTCTAAACCACTTAGAGAGGGCTGTAAAGCACTATGAAGCAGCATACAAGTGTAAGTGCTATTGCTATCATCTATGTCCTGGTAACTGCAAGTAGATAAATATAGAAGAACAAACATGTTTCTTGGCTAGAAAGATGTTAGCAATTATTTTATTTTCACTTTAGGTTGAGTGGGGTTGATGGGATTATTGTCAGTCCATGACTAGTGGTAGCTCTTTCTGATTCTTTGCATTTTTCTTTCAGACAAGTGGAAGGAAAGATGGTGAATGTTAATTGGTTCATCAACCTATTCTTTAAGTTTTAAGTTGTCATCCATTTTTCAAATCATGTAGGTGATTGTGACTGGATTGGAAACATTGGTAGTGTAGGAGCATTTAATTGTCCTGATTTTTTTCTGATCACATCCACAATTTCATTTCTTCTGAACCGAAAAAAATGATTCTTCAATTCATTGTCTTCATAAAGATAAAATATAAGGGATTTGAATTATGCAAGCTTATACTCCCTTCTCTTTTACCAAAAACGGATTGCAAAGTACTGATTTCCATTTTTACACTGAAATATTATATATGTTTACTTAGAAGTAAGGATTCCCCTCCCCCTTATTTTAGCTTAGAAAACCTTAAAAAAGTTTAAACTAATGTACAACACAAGCCAAGCATGTCTATTCATAACTAAGTTCTCTGGACAACTGTTCAAGTAGGTATATTAAACCTATAGTTTTCATCTCACATAAAAAAATTATTCTTCCAATGATTTTGAATACTTTGAAATATCTTGAGTCCACATTTTTGTTTGCATATTTTTAATTATGAGAGAAAAAAGTAAAAATGTGCAGGACACTGGAGATAACTCTGTTCCAGATTTGAACTCTGTTCCAGTTTGTATGTTTGTAGGATGCAAATTAGATTAATTCATAGTAAATATGAACCAAATACTTTTTTGTGTCCATCTGTACCAAATAGAACTGTCAGCAACAAAGCACAATACATAATATAGCACCAGATTTTAGGCGGGAAAGATCAGGGCCACACGTGAAGTTCCAATTAAATCGATTTATTACAAATCATGCTTATGCACAAGAATCTACTTAACTAATGGTTACACTATCTTGGTGTTAGATAGAATTCAAGAGGGGTGTATTCAGTCCACTTATGGCTATGTAGAGATTCTAGGCTGATTCTGCATTTGACTCTGACCCCAGATTCTGCCACTCCTTCTCCTACATCAAGTCTTTGTTGTGATAACTTGAATGTCAGTTATTTCATAAATGCTCTGTCAGAATAACTTCACAAGGTTGTTGTTATGGGGAAAATAGGAGGAGGAAGATATGTTGGATATGTTTATTGCCTTGAATTGTTTTTGTAAAAATAATAAAGGTGGAATGCAAATTAAATGAATAGATACAGAAAATTCTTTCTATTTGTTTTTCAAATAGGCTGGGATTATTTGTGATCATGCTTGTCTAATGATAGTGCCTTGAAATTTCTTGTTGCATATTTTGTCAATGTGTTGGTATTTCTGCATTTGGTTGCATACTCTTATTAGACTTTAAATTCTGTACACTGCCTAGAATTTTTGATCTAAATGATGCTTTACATTCCGTATTACATACATACAGTATTATATGACATCACATTGTCTTTTGTCTAAATATGTACTTGTTATTGTTTGTTTATTAATATTTTTTATCAATTTTGCCTTATTTAAATGGTCTTCCCTGCCTCTCTGAAATATCAAATAAGTAAATATGATTATTTTTCATCTTCTTTATATTTATTTATATTGTTCTCATGGGAACAATGATACATACAATCTATCTGGGGACAGCCATTCCTCTTCATTATTGTGGGAATTATTTTAGAAATAAATTTGAGGGGGAGTATATCTCATATCATTAACTTCCTTTTGGGAACTCTGGTATTACTGCACTCACAACTAACTCCAACTCTATTCAGTGGGTTTGTAGTGCATTGCAGCTAAATGTTGGTACAGAGAACAGCTGGCATTTCAATACATTCCTTGTCAAACAGGTTTATGTACGCTTCATTAGACAGTTCTCATGGCAAAACAAACAGTGTAGGGAAAAGCTGCAGGAAAAGTGTACTGAAAACTTGTCTGAAAATGGGAAATAATACACAAAGACACACACACAGAGAGAGACACATACACACAGAGAGAGAGAGAGACAGAAGACAGACAGAGACAGAAAGAGACACAGAGAGAACAGTGACAGGGATAAATAGTCATCAAGAAATAATGCATACATGTATTCTAGAATTCCATAAATGGTTTCAGGAAAGCTTAAACTTAATGAATTGGGGTTGGTAAAACATACTAACAAGAACCAGGTTTCCTTTAGCTCTGATTAAACTAGAAGGAAGAAAAAATAATCACTACACTGGTAATCATTAAGAAAGAAAAAACAAAACTATTCAATTCCTATTTCAGTTCTGTCATTTCTGAGAAAATGGTAGCTATCTCACAAGGCTATTGTTAAAAATAGGATCAATTTTTGAAATTGGTAGAAACAGAGCCAGGATACAGACTGATCTGTTTACTGTTTAAATAATAGAGATTAGTCTCCTGAGAATGCTTCAATGATTACCTAAAACTATATACATACATGTATGCATGGATTTTTAATCCAGATTTTACAGTAGATAATATCTTATTACATTTCCTAAAATATGTCAATATTTCTGCCCGGAATGAGGTTCATACATGGAATTTGGAGTCTTATATTGAGATTATGGTCATGAATTATACGATTTAGAAGGTAATCAATCCAAATCCCAAACTGGAAATTCCAAGTTTAGAAGCAACCAAACACCAGCTATCGGACAATAACCAGAGTTTTTGTTCCAGAGGCATTTAGCTTAATTAACTTCAGCACATTAGATTATTTAAATACCTTCCTCCTCTTACACTCTTTTGATTATTCTTTTATCTATTTTTGCTGTCCAGAAATCATTTGATAGAATAGAGAAGTCACAAGAATATTCTAAAGTGCATACCATATTCACGCAGGATATTAGCCCTTCCTGGTGATTCTCAGTGGTGCCATATGTGAAGTTAGAGCATGGATTAAGCTGAACGTAGCAATCAGTTCCCTCCAGATGCACCTTGCACACAAATGATCTACAGCACTCAGCAAGCATTCTTTCAGGCTACTGCTGATATTCTCAGCGATAGACCACTGAGAAATCCCATTGAAACACTATTTTAAAACCATTAAAGATAGATTTATGGGTTGCATAAAATATACGAGTATAAATTATGATTGAAATATACTGGTGGCAATGATATAAATGTGCAGTTCATCTGGTAGTTTAACATTAAATACTCCGGGGTGAAAGAATGATGCCTGACATCATTTAATGGCATTGCATTCCAAAGGCTAAAATTTTCTATGCATTTCTTTCACTTTTATCTTGATCTACTCCAGAATGGAAGGAAATGGGAGTCACGTTAGGGTCTCAGGTGCAATTCTTTTTCCAGTTATCTGGGACAAGGAAGATTATTTATGTCCACAGGAAATGAATTGCTTATTGCTATACACCTCTGCCGAGTAAAAAACATGTTTGCTAAATACCTTACCACACCAGGACTCACTGATGATGGTCTTTAATCATCCCTTGCTGTTAAAGTCAAAAGGGGATTAACTCTGAGGATCTTTAGTTTTGAATCAAGCAACAAATCTTTCTTATCCTCAAAGGCAGACCAGTGCTTTATGTCGGCATTTGGAAACCACTTTTGAATTAAGACCTGGGTAGAGATGTTTCCATTGGGGTGGGTGATCTGAAAACTTTATTCAGACAGAACGCTATATTAGGGCATGGAAAACCCTATAGTTGGACTGGGGAAATTGTGGATCTTTATGATGCCAGAATATAACCGGTGTGCCCAATAGAAAGGATGCTGGACATACAACCACATATGAAGGGCCACAATTCCCTACTCCTACAGTAAGCCATATGAAATTGCATTACTGTTACAAATATACCACGGCACTTTTGCAAATGTTCACACACTTGAATGCAGTATGTAACCTATTGGTTTGTTATTCTTGTTGTTCTTTAATTGTGTCCAATTCTCTGAGACTGCTTGCAAGTTCCTGCTGTTTCCTTGGTTAGATTTTTCAGAAGTGGTTTGCCATAGTCCCCATCCTATGGCTAAGAGAAGGTGATTGCCTGGCTTGTCAACCTTGAGTGTATATAGCGGGCTTTCTGCTCAAGAAGGGACTATAATTCACAGTCTCCTGGTTTCTAGCTTTGCCATTGCACCAACTGGCTCTCTACTTATTTGGTAAGTACATTAATTGCTCATACCTCATAATTCTGTGTACTTGCAGTTTAACCAGGACATTCATTAAAAAAAATCTCAACTGCATAAAGCAGGAGTGTAAACTCACATTATTACGGCAGCAACATGTGACGTATTGGAACTTTCCTTCCCTTTGTTAAACCAGGCAGGGGCGTGGCCAACACATGACGCATCTGGGCTGCGGGCCACAAGTTTCACACCCCTGGCATAAAGGACTATGGACCAAAATCAGATTAAAGTTACAGAAAGACAAAGAAGTTGTAGGTCTATTGCAAGTCAAAGGAAAAGAGGGTCACCTGGCAAACAGGTGATAGAAAGAAAGCAAAACACATTTTTAATGTCTGTCTTTACCCAGAAGGGAAACAAACTCCTAACTGGATAGCTTTATGCTAGCAGTGGAAGAGGAGCACCTCAGGGTTGATGAGAGCATTAAAAAAAAAACACTTCAATAATTTAAATAAATTTAAATCTCCAAGGCCAAACTACTTCCCAATGTAAGGAAGGAACTAGTAGAAGTGATTGCAAAACCACAACTATAATTTTTAGAATCTGGAAGAGAAGAAATTTGTCCCTATCAGAGGAAGGAGGAAGAAGGCGAAGGAGGGGAAGGGAATGCAGGAAATTATAGACTTCTCAAAGACTTTTCTAACACTTTACCAAGACATATTGAAGTCATACATCTGCGAAGAAAAAAAAATGAAAGTAACCACTATAGGATGGGGGAGACCTGGTTTTGCAGTAGTGCATCTTGAAATGATCTAAGAACTGATAAATTATTTTGAGTATAAAGATATTGGTTATTGTACTGCTTTGTACTATGATTGTTGGCTAATATCATTTCCATCTGTTTACCACTACCATCCTAACTCAAATTTCTACCTAGCTGTGAACTTGCTTGTAATGTTCTGATCTAGCTGCTGCTTGTCCTCTTGGCTATGTTTATCTTTCTGATCTATCTCTGTCCATGAATCCCAACTATATTCTATTTCAAAATTATGTCAGATTGTGGCAGTCTTTGAAAAGCATGACATATTTAAACTTATTACCCAAATGATTTGTCTTGCAGTGAATGATTTAATTAATTGGGTTCATGCCATGCACAAGCCAGAGATGCAGATCAATACATGGTCTACAGAAGGCACTGTCTGAAAATCTTGAACTGAGCAAAGGATTGTTGATTTACAATGCCCAAGCTTTCCTGACAATCCAAAGTACACACCCAGATTCAAAGGGGAATTTGTCTATAATTAGTGAAATAAAAGAGGAGTTATATAAATCTTACAACTTTATCCTTAGATTATGAACCTCATAGCATGCTTTTAAAAATAACAGTCAACTGCCATAATTTAGCAGGAAGACTGTGCCTCCAAACTGTTTAGAAAGGCAATGCCCTTATTCCATATATGTAATAGTGGATTAATTGTGCTATAAAATTGGTCCGCTAATGACATCTAATTTAACTAAAGGGGATGCACTTACACAAAAGATAGTTTAAATTGCAGCTACTTAAATTTAGGTTGACACTGGTGGAAGTCAATACTCTTTTGAAGCCTGCTAATTCTAAAGCCTTGTCACATCATAATTGCAGTAGCAATCTTGGCCATCTTGAAATTCCTGGTTTGTTACAGCATCTTAGAATGACATAGTTTTGTGACTCTTGTTTTGAGTCTTAACAGATGTGCTCCTCATATCACAAATGTGCTTCTTGACTGTAGATTTGAAGTAAGGTGCTTTGTATATTCTAGGTGCATTTCAGTTTGGACTGAAGAGACTTTCATGACCCTTTGTAGCAAATCAAGGAGATAACCTTGGTGAGAATAGGCAGGAACAGTTATATAAGCAAATAGAGCTAAACATTCCTCAAATTCTGGGGATTGATGCAGTATTAAGAAGACTGGCTCCTCCCTGATTCCCTGGGAAATAAGAAGGAGATAGGGAAGAGAAAATGCAACCAAGCTTGCAAGATTCTGTTACTGTAGCCTATCTCAGTATAGTTCACTTCTTCCAGTGGAGTCTGTTTTTTGATCTGGTTTACCCTGAAAGAGCTGATATCAAACCTCATTGCACTGATAGCAAGCCTCATTGCACTTTACCTCCCTCTTGCAACACTGCTAATTTTCCAGTTGGGTTATCCCAATGCATTGTACATAGGGACTGCTTGTGAAAATGGTCCACTAACTTTAGTTAGTTCAAAATTGAGCAGTTAGACTTCTCACTGGAACTAGCTAATATGAAACTATTATGCCAGTATGCCAGCTCTACTGTTTGTCAGCCCATTTCTGGACTCAATTCAAAACAGTGGTTTGGGCTTAAAATTCTTTAACGATATTTCCTTCAGTTTCCCAATGGAAACTGTATTAATGGAAACTCTTGTATTATAATATTCATGTATTTTCCAGAACTGACTCTCACAAACTTTTAAAGGTTAATCAAGGCTGATTAGGTGGTAAGTGATAAAAAGCACTATGGTTGACATGATATCAGTGATCTAATATTTGAGGAGCTTCCACAAATAAGAGAGAGTCAACCTATTTTCCAAAACATGAGAAGACAAGACAAGAAGCAAGGGACAGATACTGAAAAAAGAGAGAAGCAACCTAGAACTAAGGAGGAACTTCCTGACAATAAGAACAATCAACCAATGCAACAACTTGTCTTCAGAAGTTGTGGATGCTCCAACACTGGAGACTTTTAAGAAGAGACTGGTCAACCATTTGTTGAAAATGGTACAGGGTCTCCTGCTTGCACTGGGGGTTGGACTAAAAGAAAACCATGGTGCTTTCCAACTCTGTTATTCTGTTTGGTATTGCTTGCTGTCAGTTGAGCATCCAACTAGATTGCATCAGATCTGTTTGGCTCCTGCTGACGGATAAACTATTTGTAACTCAGGGTTGAACCTTGGTGCTCTCTGAACATTTTTTCCCCAGACCTTTCATTACCAAACTAGTTAACATCATCAGTGCCTGAGGGAATGGGGTTTGCTCTCTATTAACAGACTACTGACTTGCCCTGTCAGTGTTGGTGGGAGTGTTCTTGGTGGTTCCTTGCTTAGGCTGCTGTTTACTAACAGACAGTTTGTCTGAGTTGGCAGTTCCTTGATTGGGGTATTGCTAACTTCTTGACTGTTAGTCCAGTGGTGGGATTCAAACATTTTTACTACAGGTTCTGTGAGCGTGGCTTGGTGGGCGTGGCAGGGGAAGGATACTGCAAAATCCCAATTCCCTCCCCACCCCACCCCACTAACCTGCTTTCCAGATCCGTTCTCCTGTGCAGGGCAACAAAAGAAAACCCAGCCAATCAGCTGGGACTCAGGAGGCAGAGAATAGATGGGGATGGGGCCAGTCAGTGGTGGTATTCTCCAAACTATTCAAAATTTCCGCTATTGGTTCTCCAGAACTGGTCAGAACTTGCTGAATACCACCTCTGTGTTGGTCTAGTATTAATCTTATGATTAATCTCTGTTGAACTGGGTTTTGATTGCTGGTGAGGAAGTGATTTGGTCTTTATGTTTCCTTTCTGGCTTTGTGATTATCTCTTTTGAATGGTAAGTAGATGTTGTTTATCTCTGTGTGTCTGTTGGTGATGACCTGTCCAAGTGGCAGGCCTCCAGGAATTCTCTAGTATTTTGGGATTTGGCTTGGTCTAGAATTCTCAGTTTCCTAGTTGGAATTATGACTGGGCTTGTCCATGTGAAATTATGGAATTTTCATCACATCTTCTTACTGCTAGTGTTCATGGATACTCCTGATGCCTGCATGAATGATCTTTGGCATCTCAATCTGTTTTAGTGACAACTTTTCCATGGACATTCCACTAATTTGTTTGGTTCTGAACCCACTATTTTTTCCTCCCTTTCTATTTCCCTCAGCCCTGCCAAACACATTTTGTTTTCCTAATCCATCCTCAATTTGCATCGTGTGCTCGAGTATGCAAATGGCTGCATCATACTAATGATTGCCTCAAGGGAGCAGCCAATCTTGTTGTGTTTGGAACTGATTGACTCGATCTTCTTGCAGTCTAAGATCATCCTGGTAATGATTCCAAATCCATAATTCAGTAGTTAAATCTCTAAAACGCTCTTTCAGAACAATGTAACACAAAGCCAAGGACTGATTTTCATTCCATTAGGAAGGACGCCAGTGTGTTCGCATATCGGTCCTCAACTTTGCCTCCATTCAGTCTGTATGCCTGACTTGTCCTCCAAGTTTATTTTGTGAACCTGCAATTTGAATTTGCATCTAGAAGGTTCCAGGCTGAATCTTTCATTTTTGTTTGCTTAGCTCAAAAGTTCTTTACTAAGGGCAACAAACAGTGACAGTCTTGCCAGCACCAACTGCAACATCTGTTTGCCAAATAATTAATAGGGACAGTTAGTTAGCTGGAGGATTCTCCCTGTTGCCCAGAGATGGAGTTACAATGGATCCTGCATTCTTGAATAACAGGATTTTTCCACACCCTTTTATCCTCAACTGTTAATGTGTTTTCTTCATGCTGTCCTCCTTTTATCTGAATATAAAACCCTGAAATCGATAGTGCCCATCTCTGTGATGGATTCAGATGTTTTATTATTCCTTTATCTCTTTCTTTTAGCAACCTAGCAAAGGGAATTAAAACCTTCCATATACAGTATTTCCCATCATCATCATCATCATCATCATCATCATCATCATCATCATCATCATCATCTTTTAATGCCTCCATAATGCCTTACGAGATGAAGTCTGGGCAATTGAATGGAGCTAGCAGAGTGTTTTAATGGCCAGATGCCCTTCCTGTTGCCAATGCAGAGTTTTGTTCAGCAGATATATTCTCATCCTGCCCAGAGGGGGAAATTTCTGCCTCTACCTAAGATTGAACTCACAGCCTCCTGATTGTGAGCCAACAGCTCCATCTCTAGGCCACCGCACCACTCTATATACAGTATTTCTCATGTACTTATGTATTTATGAATAGCAGCCCTGTTGCTTCGTTATAGATTGATGAACAAATTTGGAACAGCTCCTAGGTCTGTAGACCTATACACACAAGTCCACTCACATTCATACATTTCTGCATCTGTTTTTCCAGACAAGTGGAGACTTTAAGGAATGAAGTGTCAATACTGGCAATAATGCACAACCAGGATGTGCTAGAGATGGAAAACTCCATGTCCCTCCCTGAAGTTTTTGCTCCACTAGTCGTTGCCAATCATAGCGGGCAGTGCTCATTTCTGTTTCATGTGCCCAGCACATGTGATGATGTGGTTATGTGAACAGCATGATGTCACGGAGCACTGTTACCTTCCAACTGAAGTGGTACCTATCTACTCACATTTTCATGCTTTCCAATTGCCAGGTTGGCAGAAGACGGGGCTAGGATGGGAGTTCAGCCATGTCATAGGGAGCTCGTGTCTTGAACCTGGGCTGCCGGCTTTCAAGCCGACAAACCCAGCATCTTAATCACTGAGACCCTGTGCCACAACATACCAATAGGCATGAGTAAAATGACAAAGAACAAAAAAGTCAAAGCCTTTAATAAGCAGAGACCAAAAGGCAGAGACCATGACAGAAAAGATGGCAGGGCACTAAGGTGGAAATGGAAAATTCAAAGAAAAATTACAGAGCTATATTCATTTCATATGCATAGTATCACCAGGAGATTAAGTAGATATACTGTAGATTCCTAAGGAGAGGTGCCAACATCAAGGCAAGCATATCAATATAGTCACACTCATCAGAAAGTGCTTCATAAATCAGGTCCCTAAGGCCAAGGCTTTCTAAAATATGTCTTCTACTATATATACACTGGCAGGAAAACTGTTTTTATATTGTCTCAAAAATGATGGAGAGGTGCCAAGGTTTCTTTGTCCTCATTTCCACCTTGCCATTTACCTTCTGGCAAAGGATATGTCAATGTACTTCAGCCTTAGCTGTTCTACCAATGGCTCAATTAAATCTGACTAAAGTAAGTCAGTGCTTTTCCCCTATTGCATTGCTTATAATCTGCAATTTGAATTCTTAGGATAACTAGCAGGGGGGCACAAGCGCCCGTGAGGGGGTTTTGGAGTGGAGCTGTTGTTTTTGGGCATGCCCCCAATTAAGGCCTATAAACAGGGAGGCACTAAAGTCAAGGGGGGAATTAAGTCACCGGATGTTGCAGGCAAAAAAAAAAGTTCAGCTAATAGTAACACGGTAGTAGTACATAAGAATATGATCAAATGGACAAATGGTAGGGATGGGAACACTTTGTTTATTTATTTATTTATTTTAAAAAGTAGTTATCAAAAAGAAGAGAATATGTTAGATTGATCCAGCTGCAATAATGCGATCACGTAGGCAGCAAATAAAGAAATGATGACGCAGATGATATTGGAAGATGAATGTGGTTTTAAATTGGAGGAATAAATTTCAATAACCTATGTCATACTAATAACACTAGTCTGAAGCACAAAATGCAATAAATTAGAAACTTTATTAATGAAAGTCAAGAAGCAGGGTGAAAAAAATGGTACTAAAATGAAATACAAAGAAAACCAAACTAACAACAACAAATGCAGCAATCACACTTACAATTGACAATTAAGATGCCTTTTGCCTCTTAGACTGACAATGTACACCAGGGGTGTCAAACTCATGGCATTATGTGATGTATTGCGACTTTTTCCCCTTTGCTAAAATTGAGGTGAGCGTGGCCAGCACATGATGCATCTGGCCCACGGTCTGTGAGTTTGACACTCCTGATCTACACTAAAAGAACAGTCAAGAAATGAACCACAGATAGTGTTATGACTCCCCTGGATGCTTCTCCAGAAGGCTCTCCAGATGCTTATTTGGAGGAGGATCAGCTGGCAGCCAAGGGTGATGAGCCAGGAGTGGAAGGGCTGAATGCAGGGGAGCATCTAGATGAGCAGCTGGCTGAACTAGAGACAGGAGAGGCACAGCTGCATCTGGAAAGCCCAGAGGCTTTGGGTGGAAAGGGCACACAGCTGCCTTCTGGAGAATAGGTTGGAGATGAAGAAGAACTGCCTCCTCCTCCAGATTCGAGAGCACATAGGATTGAAAGAAGGAAGGCACAATGAAGGTCAGCCAGACTACTTGCAAGAAGGCAGCCTTGCTCCTCTTGATGAGCTGCACCAGGAAGCAGCTCAGTAAGTAGAGTGAAACAATGCTGGGAACAACATGTCCATTTCCTTGCTGTGTGTTCTTGCCTTGAAATTTGGATTGTATTTCTTCAACTATCCATTTCCTTGCTGTGTGTTCTTGCCTTGAAATTTGGATTGTATTTCTTCAACTGTGGCCTTGCTTTTTCCTTGTAAATTTGTCTTTGCCTGTGGACTTGCCTTGTCTTGTGGACCTGCTTTTGCTTACTGGACTGGACTTGCCTTTGTTTAGAGGACTAGTCTTGACTTCTTTCGAGTAGCCTGTGGAACTCATTGGGGTTGAGCTGGTGCTGGCACAGGGAATTGTGGAGGAATACTAATTCAGGCTTAGAAGCCTTAATAGAGACTCGTAACACCCGTGGTGTGTGTGTGAGCAGGACAGCTTTTGCTTAGATACAAAGGATTGTCAGATGCCGTGATATGTATATGTATATAACTTCAATTGTTAAATGTCAGTCTTGGAAGCTATATTTTACTTGGAAACTTCGAGGTTGCCACATTCAGTGCCTGGGAATTTGGGAGGGGAGGTTTCATAGTGAGGTAGAAGATTAGACTCAACAACTTTGTTTCTCAGAGAGTCAAGGACATGGTGCCCTGCACCTGGAGAGAAGTGACTGGGGGAATGTATCCAGTTGGGATGAAGATTTAATTGGGCCATGTGATGAACTGATGGGTGCAGGGAATGTATTTTTGATTTTCTTTTGGGAAGGTACAACCTGGAACTCACAGATTCAGGTTTTCCCAGATGTGCCAATATGACAACTCTAATAAAATGGAACTTTGGGGGGCGGGGGGGAATGACATTAAAATCAGTTAGGCAATTATGTCACCATGAGGCTCCATGGAAGCAAAAGTTGGGTTTTGAAAAAGTAGAATAGAAAGAGTATCGACACATTAGAAATTCGATGTTGGAAAAGACTCTTGAATATGATCAAAGGGAAAAAAGTCATTGATCAAATCAACTCAGAGTCCTTACTTGAGATACAAATTACCACCTTCTGATTATCATATGTTAGACACATAATATGAATATCTGAGATATTCCTGAGAAATCTATAATGAATATGGATATCTGAGATATCTCCTGAGAAATCTATAACATTGGGAAAAGTAAAAGAAAAGGAAAGAAGAGGACAGCAAGGTGGATGGATTTAATTGCAGCAGCAATGGTGCAATGATGGGAGATCTGAAGTACTAGGATGAGGAGAGGTCATTCTGGGGAAAAATAATGATCAAGAGTTGACATTGACTTGATGGCATATCATAAATATTTTAAAGATGTATTTGGCTGAATTGTATTTTTCCCACAGTCTAAGGATGCAGCCCCAAACTATACTCTTTTGACCTTTGAACATGTTTTCCTATCAATCTTCCCAGTTTTATGGCTTCTGCAATTTTACAAGCATTCCTTCTATTCTATCATCTAAGTCAGGGGTCTCCAGCCTTGGCAACTTTAACCCTGGAGGACTTTAACTCCCAGAATTCAGTAAAGCTGGCTGGGAAATTCTGGGAGGCCTAAAGTTGCCAAGTTTGGAGACTCCTGATCTAAGTCATTTATAAAAAAAACCAATGGGCCCTAGAGAGAACACTGAGGTACACTGTATACACCTTTCCATATGAATATTGACCCATTTAAGACTATATTTTGGCTGTGCTTGCTCAGCTTATCTAGAATCAATCTTGTAATGAGATGGTCATCTATCCCGTATTGTTCCATTCACCATGAAGGAGGCTGTAATCTACTTCATCAATTGCCTTTCTAAAAACCTAATTATGTACCATCCCTTGGTCAGTGATCATGATGTTGGAGAAAGAAATACTGTATTTCAATGTCTTTTAACAAATCCATGCCAGTTTGTGTCATCACCTGATTAATTTCTAAATGTTTTCAATCCCACTGTTCGACTGCTTGATCATTTATATTACTTACTATATCATTTACTGTAACTCAGTAAATCTCAGGCTGATAGGTGTAACAAAGATAAATACCATGTTAACAAGGATTATGAGGAATGGAGAATGTAACGAAGTTATGGTTTTATATTAACATTCAAGACATGTATAAGATCTGAAGGGTAGCAGCTAAAATATTTTTTAAATACACAAAGAAAGACAAATAATAGGTGAGAGGATTCAGTTGGGAATCAAAAGGTTAAACAAATAAGTTTGATAGAATTGTGGAGTTTAAGAGAAGGTAAACATTTTAAAAATTCAGGTTTCAGTAGATGTAATGTTTATAGAGAGATGCATGGAAATGAAGAAAGTTGTGGAGAATAAGAGCTGGTTATTACAGGTTTGCACAAATACATAATATAACATGTACCAGGTCAACATTTCAGAGCTATTTCTTTACCTAAACAGAGAAAAAGAATGACAGTTATTGAATAGGTAGTATATGGTTCAATACTAGTAACGGCAAGAGGAATTTTGGAGTCCTAATGGACAACCTCTTAAATATGAGCTAAAAAAAGCCAACACAGTCCTAGACTACATTAACAGAGAGATAGAATCAAGTTCACATGAAATGTTAGTACCAGTTTATAATGCCTTGGTAAGATCACACTCAGAATATTGCATCCAGGTTTGTTCACCACAATATAAAAAAGATGTTGAGACTTCAGAAAGAGTGCAGAGAAGAGCAACAAAGATAGTTAGGGGACTGAAGGCATACAAAGAAAGGCTGCAGGAATTAGGTACGTCTAGTTTAACGCAAAGAAGCATTAAGGGTGACATGATAGCAGTGTTCCAATATCTCAGGAGCTGCCACAAAGAAGGGGGGGGTCAACTTATTCTTCAAAACACCTGAAGGCAGGACAAGAAGCAATGGATAGAAACTAATCAAGGAGAGGAGCAACCTAGAACTAAGGAGAAATTTCCTGATGGTTAGAACAATTAATCAGTGGAACTGAAGAGGGAGCTGAACAAGGATGAAATATACAACAATTTGTCTTAAGTGGTATAGGGTTTCTTGATAGCACTAGAAGATCTCCAATGTCCCTTCCAACTCTGTTATTCTGTTATGACCTCAGGTGGGAGTGGAAGAGACTTTCAACTTTCTGCCACTTTCCACATTGAATTTCCTTGTAGGAAGCGGGCAGGAAGTGTTAGAATTGACAATCATGAGTATAGCTGACTGTAGCAGTACTGAAATGGTCACAACTTTGCCAAATTTCAATCCAATGGGACCCGTGGCTCTCAAATTTTGGAGCATTTTTTTTTAGCCCACTTGAGGTATGCTAATTTCAAATTCTTGCCCTACGATGTACCATTTTGTATCAGGTTACAAATAATGAAACAGACAAGAAAGCTTTAGTGGTGAGGGGTCCTTGGTGCTCTCTGAGCTTGGTTCTTTTCTTGGAGATGTTTCATTACCCAAACTAGGGAACATCATCAGTGTTAGCTTGGATAATGAAACATCTGCAAGAAAACAGCCAAGCCCAGAGAGCACAAAGGACTCCTCATTTCAACCCTGAACTACAAATATTCTTATTTATTAGTTTTAGTAGTGTATAAATTATACATAATACCTGAGGTTCCAAGGAGTAACATAAAGTACAGTAAATGGAAGAAAAGAGAAATAAAATAATGGACAAATAAAAAAAATAAAACTACAAGTAAAATAAACATGAGTTGGAAAATGAAACGTATTTCAGTCCTTCAAGACTGACAAGATTAAGGAACTGTCTCTACAGGAGGGATAGAAAAATACTTTTATATTGTAACACAGTACTGAAGGCCTGATTATATTTTCCCTTTCATACCTTTTATATCCCAGGGAGTCAGGGAAGAGCCAATATGAGTCCCTTCCTAATACTTTCCTCGTTTCTCAGTTGGGTCTCTAAACAGTTTATGGAAGATCATCTACAAATCTTCAGGATACCATACAGAAAGGATATCCAAAGATCAGAAATGAGATGATTCAGGTTAGAATTCCCTGGTAGCTCCGAGGATCAGCTGGGAGTGAACTGGTTCGGTTTGCTCTGACGATCAGCTGTTGGGTTCACTCACCTGCCCAGGCTCTAGGTTGTGTTTTATATCCTGTTTTTCAAGATCAGCTGATTTGTGCAGCACAGCAGATTGCTTCACGTCAACTGTTAAACATAAAGGGATTGCTGGTGCAAAGGTTCTGCATGTGTGCAAAGTGCACTCTCACTGAACCGGTTGTTACACCGGTTGAATCACACCCCGGAATGTTTTCCATGCTTACCAGTGGTAGGGAGGGATACATTCATTTCAAGTAATTCTATTAGGTAAAAAGGAAAGCTGACAAATTTTATAGAAACGTGGAACTGTCCAGCAGAGGATTTAGAATAAAGCTCTACCATGGATATCCTCATGACCTGGAAATCCATTAGCATTGTTGCTGTATGGATAGCTTCTTTCCCATCATTCTAAGAGTGACTGCTGCTATCCAATTGCTCCAAAGAATAAAGGTATTTCCCTAAATCCTGAAGCTTTTTAATCTGTGATGTTTTGGTCAGAGATTTTTTTTTTTGCAGAACATTGAATGTGTGTTTTAATGAAGGAAAGAATAGAACGTATAACAGCTGGTATTTTCTGAACCATCAGTAATACAAATAGGATAAAACTTTAGCCCTTTTCTCACCTGAAGGGGGAAAAAAATCAAAATAACTCATTTTCTTTGTTCATTATTTTTAATAGTACACAAGGAAAGAGGTCACAGATAAAGAAAGGAGCCTTTTTAGAATGCGTCTTCTGAAGGAACTGGTTCACGCTGATTGATGGCAAGGCCACCTCAGAAGAGAAGTTAACCGTAGTCATCAATTTTCAGTGATCAACTTCACTCCATTGCTTATCCTTAGCCCCAAAGAGAGCAAACTTCTGGCTTATTTCACTTTGAGGCATATTGCATTAACCTCGCAGCGATACAGAAAACAAAGAGACAAAACAAGTGGAATTGATAGTGGGCAAAAATGAGTGAGGCACGTATTCTAAATGAACGGAACAGCTGAGAGATTTTTCAAGCTCTCTTAGTTTCAGGATCAGGTTGATAGCTCCGAACACATAAACGTACAAACACACACATAGGGAAGGAGGGAGGGGGGAAGAGAGAGAAAGAGAGAGAACTACATATTTTTCTACTTGCCAGCATTAGTCATTTCTAGCCTATTAGTCATTTAGTCTATTGCAGCCCTTGAAAATACATAAATGCACAAGAGCTTTCTACACCTGCTCGCCTGGAAGCGATTCTTAGGATCACTTGCCCCATTATACTTATTTACTTCTCCCTCGTGGCTTAGAGCTCTAGCATCTAGCCTGGCTTTTTGCTTTTTGTGTAGTGGAAAATTAGTACTAT
Source organism: Notechis scutatus (assembly GCF_049901735.1). NCBI lineage: Eukaryota > Metazoa > Chordata > Lepidosauria > Squamata > Elapidae > Notechis > Notechis scutatus. The sequence continues at coordinate 17,523,936 of NC_142012.1, read as the reverse complement.
GAAACCAGGCAATGAAGCATCAAAGCATTCAAGATATAGTGTTGTTATTAACAGGGTCAACATTATTATGTGCTACCACCAACATGCCAAGCTTCACTGGGCCTTTATAGTCCTTATAGTAATGGAGAAGAAAATGGATTTTCACAGAAGTGGTATGATGTGAACTATCTGTCCCTGTTCTCTCACAGTGTCGTGATCCCTTGCAATAAATCTGTTTTGAATCTGATTTGGAACAGGTACTCTGGAATGCATGGTAGCATAAATGCAGCCAGTATCTGGGACTCATTAATATGGCTGCATCTGTTTCCAGTAACCAAGCAAAAGGCACAGCTGCTTTAATGAGTCAAAGATAAGGACTGCATTTACATTCTAGACCAGTGGTGTCAAACTCTGGTTGTCATGGTGTCATCATGTGACGTATCATGAGCTTCCCCGCTTTGCGTGCACATGGGTGTGGGTGTGGCCAGTACATGACGCATCCGGCCCATGACCCATGAGTTTGACAGCCCTGTCCTAGACGCACCTCTTCCAAATTTAATTTGAAACACTGCATCACCATAATAAAGTACACAACTTTTACGCAAAAGGTTGGCTCTGGCAGAAATGGAAACAGTTGTAGTTGGATAGGTTATATTCTTCTCCTTCTCTCTTTTAAAGCTATAGAGCCATGATGACGAACCTATGGCACGCGAGCCATTGCCCCAGCTCAGCTTTGCCACACATGGGCATGCACGCCTCCCGTTGGCCAGCTGGTTTTTGGGTCTCTGCTATGCATGTGCAGGAGGCAGGGTACATGCTATGGGTGGGGCATGGAAGATGCATGTGCATGCATGGGGTGGAGCACATGAATTGGGATTGTTTGTTATACCTAACAGGGATGCACACATATGTGTGGGAGGGCAGGGCGCATGCATAGGGTCGCATGCATGGGGGACATTTTGGGGATGCATGCATGCTTTGGGCACTTGGTGCCGAAAAGGTTAGCCATCACTGCTATAGAGTGAATGTTCATAGCTTATTTATGGCGATGTAGTGAATTTGTCATTGAGGATCACCAAAGCTTTCATCTTCATAGCCTTTAGCACCACAGGACAGAACATGTAGATTCCGCAACCTTCTCAATACAGTGGACAGCATAGGTTCACAATTTTCATCTCCAACTATTATTCATTTACTACTTTCGTATCATACTACCTCATCACAATGAGTCACAATTTGAGTTATGTAAGGTAGAATTTAAAAACACGGGGTCTTTGGTGCTCTCTGAACTTGGTTATTTTCTTGCAGACATTTCATTAAGTAACATCTTCAGCAGTGGTGGGATTCAAATATTGTTGCCACCGGTTCGGTGGGCATGGCTTGGTGGATGCACTTTGCACATATGCACACACTTTGCGTGCACATATGCACCAAATGCACACTTTACGCAGGCACAGAGGCATTCTAACTTGCCTCCTGCAAGCCTGCACGACCCCGGTTGCTTCAGCAGCTGCTGCGTGGCACTTTTCTGTGCCGTGCAAAGCAGCTGCATTTCAAATTCAGCAGATAAAAGTGAGTATGGGAGGCCGGGCAGGTGGGTGGGCCCAAAAGCAGAGTGGCGGAGAGAAGCGGTTTGGTCTCCGCTGCTCATCACTTTGACTGGCTCGCCAGAACTGGACCGAACCGGTCGAATACCACCACTGATCTTCAGCCCTGTTTGGGTAATGAAACATCTGCAAGAAAACAAAGAAGCTGAGAGAGATAACAGATAACAGAACTTGCTGGATAATAAAATAAAAGAGATGAAAGCAACCTCAGAAGTCTTCTAGTCCAAGCTCCTGCACAAGCAGAAAACCATACACCATTTCAGTCCAATCTCTTCTTAGAAACCTCCAGTGTTGGAGCCCTCACAAGTTCTAGTGGCAAGCCGTTCCACAGATTAATTGTTCTGTCAGGATGTTTCTTGAGCCTTCATTTCAACCCCTGAGCTACAAATATTCTCCTTGATTGGTTAAACAAACCCTCAAGTTACAGGCATTGCATGGTGGAACACAGTTTTCATTGAATATGACAAAATACTTACCATCATATCAGGTAGGGCAGAGAGAAAAAAGTATGTCTTGACTAAAAAGTATGTCACTCTTGTCTTTTGCAGAATGTGGCAGTGTTGCGCTGCCATCACCAGGATGCAAGGGTAAGATTGTTAGTACTTTTGGAAGTTTTTGTTTGGTAGGAAATTGTAAAAGATAGTAAAAGAGACGTGGTAAACCAGCCTCCGAAAGCAGCAGTTGTCAACCAGTGGGCCACGGCCCACTGGTGGTCCACAAGAAAATTTTTGTGGTCCGCAGAGAAATATCACCCCCAGAGCACCCCCACCAAAAGCAATTAACCAAGGCTGCATGGGAACCCAAGGCTGTGCCGCCCACATGGCTGGCACGTGGGAATACAAGGCTTGCGTCGGAACAACAAGAGGTAGTGAGGGGAGTGGGGAAAGCAGGGGTGGGATTCCACCAGTTCGTACCTATTCGCTAGAACCAGTTGTTAACATTCTAAGCAGTTTGGAGAACCGGTTGTTCGAAGAAATTACTGCCCTAATCCTGTAAGAAAGGCAGGAAGGAAACATTCTGGTGTTGCTTACAGAAATTGCCTCTCCGTTAACCCTTACTACATTCTTGGCAGGACTAGACTTCCTGTCTCAGGAACTTCTCTTGAGTTTTTTTCCCCCTCCTTTGTTGGTACTTTGCTTGTGTGGAGTGACCATTCAAAGTTACAATGGCACTGAAAAAAGTGACTTATGACCATTTTTCACACTTACGACTGTGAAGCATCCCCACAGTCATGAGAGGCCAGGCAAGGAGATGCATGCCTCAATGTGAGTGATATTGAGTTGGCCACACCCAGCCAATAACATGACCACCAAGCCACGTCCACCCAGTCACATGACCGCCAAGCCATGCCCACAGAACCGGTTGTTAAAATTTTTGAATTCCACCCCTGGGGGAAAGGGTGGAGGGGGGGAACTTGCCTGGCTACTGAGCTGCTTTTTTCCACTTCTTTCTTCTTCTAAGCAGGTTAGGAATGTGGCTGCCTTGTAGGGTGTGTGTGTGTGTGTGCATGCAAGGGATCTCTGTGTTAGATTTGATCTCTCTCTCTCTCCCCTCCCAAATGGAGCTCAAAAGCAGGAATGTGGCTGCCTTGGAGGGTTGTAGAAAGAAAAATGAAATGACAAAAATGCTGTTTTGCATGCTAGCAGCAGAATACTCTCATAATAAATTGAGATAACAATATTCCAAGGAAATGGAAGAATTCTGTGTATGTATTGACATGTAAGAAGCAATCACCGTTCTATAATGTTGTTAAAAAGGTTGGCTCAGCAACAATAAAAATGATTAGAATGAAAGCTGATTGGCATGTTGTTGCCGATGATAATGAATACACAGGACTCTCATCTAGGAACAAAGACACATTGAAACTGGGGTGTGTGTGTGTGTGTGTGTGTGTGTGTGTGTGTGTGTGCTATGTGAATAAAAACGTGTATTAAAACATACTACCCTAGAATTTAACAAATAACTTTAAAAGATTTATCTAAACAATCATTCTGTTTCTCACTTATAGGTCTCAAGAGCAAGATCTCAGGAGCAAATTGAATACTTTTGCATTTTGCATATATCTTGCTTTCTTGGCAAATTAAAATGGCAATTGAAACTCTAAACAAAGTTATATTGAAGATGATTGAAATAGAGCAACAGGGTGATACTCAAATACCAGAAAAGATGCAATGCAGTCCTTTTTTGGAAGGGTATGTTTACCTCCTGAGATCAGCCTTGCAGTGTTTTACAAAAACCAAGGTGAGAATCAGTTTGGTGTACTAATTAAAGGCCCTGGATTAGAAAGATGGACTTCTACTTGTGTTTTAGGCATGGAAACTAACTGGGTGACTTTGAGCCAGTCACTCTGTCTCAGCTATATGACAAAAACAATGATGAACCATTTTCAAAAAAGTTACCAAGAAAACTACTTTTACTCAAAGGCACAAAAATGAATCAATATTCTCTGGCATTATAAATGTTTTAAGGTATCCATAAACATGCTTTCTTTCAAATCTAAGTATAATGAGTAAATGATATTACTGCTGCATTTCTTTCCCAGTTGTCTTTAAAGCACAATACTGTAAATCATAAACAAATTGAATGCTATGAGGCTTTGTTTATTATAGTCATTCTGCAGAAAAATGAGAGAGAGAGAGAGAGACAAAAAAATGTGTCCTTTGTCCTTCAGCAGAAAGGGAGGAAAAACCCCTCTCTTGATTCTTCTTCTTTGGATGTGGTTTGAATTACAAACTTATTTTTTTTAAAAAAAATATTAAAAGGGAAAAACGCTTCTGAAAATTAAGGCAGACAGACAGTTTGTGTTCTCAGACAATGTTAACTGGATGTTAATTTTACATCTAGTTCACTGAACCAGTAGTTGCAATGACTGGCTGGCCCTGCCCACCCTGCCGCTCTCAGGAGTCTCCATGTGACCCGTTTTGGATCCCAGGTAAGTGCAGAGGCTCAGGGAGGGCAAAAAACAGGGGGAAATGGACCTCCCAAAAGTTCCAGAAGTCCAGAAATGGGAAGCCATTTTTGCCCTCCTGGAAGCTCGAGGAAAACCTCCGGAGCCCAGAGAGGGAAAAAACGGCCCCCAACTATGGTGCAGGAAGCCAACTAGACCATGGCCACGCCCACCCAGCAAAATGGCAGAGAACTGGTTGCTAAATATTTTGAAGCCCACCCCTGGACAAACCATTTGAAATGCAAAATCCTGGCTCCTTGCATATCACATATTTATGTGCATGTTCATCAGACAGTAAACAATGCTCACATATTACCTTGTAATACACAAGGTAATGAGATGTCAGTGTTCTAACACAATACAGTCCTGAGAATTTCCTACAACCTATAATATTGCACAGAAAGATCGAATCATCTAAGAAAATAAGGAATGTCTTCATGTATTTTCCCATGTTTTAAATGTACATCATGGAAAGCAAATATGAAGCTATGCTTTTGCCTACCTAACACACCACTGTGATTGAACAAAATCTCCACAGCATCTTTTTGCTTAATTAAACAGTTTCTCAGGGGATTGTTGCTGATAATAATCTGATATAAATTCAAACAACTTCAAAATGAGCTGGAAAATTCCTTTTTCTTCCTTGGGTACTTTGTACCTCTGTGAATAACTCAGCTGGTGCTCAATGGCTCACCTTGCAAAGATGCAATGATACATTGAAATAATCCTTCTTTGCCACTACAGTACAATTAATGTAATTATTGGATTTCTGGGAAAAAGAAAAACACACTGCACTGATACTCTGAACAAACACACAAGCATCACAAAAAGCTAGCTTGACTGACCACATAACTAGAGTGTGCTCAAAAGCAAAACTCTAATAGTTGATCAAAGTCAGATACATTAAAAAGAAAGTTATTTTTATTTTACTGGTTATGTAGAAGGGATGGGAGAAGCACCTCCTCCATTAGAAAGATGGTTAAGAATATGTACTGTAGGTCTTCAGAAAATAGGACAGCTTTAAAAGACTTAAACGCTAACAATAAATTTTAACCTTAAAGGCATATCAAGGAAAATGGAAAAGGTTGGGTGAATTTAAAAGACAGTATAGCATTTTTATGTAATTTTATTTTATTTTATTTTATTTGGTCTTTTGCCAGTGATGACAGCAAGGAGTTGTTTAGTTAGACCTGAATAACATTAGCTTGGTTTGGAATAAATTTATGACAAACTGCAGAAAGCAGTTTTCAATTGCATACTTATCTCTGACTTGGAATATGAGAAAGGTGATTTTGCTATTACCTACCAAGTCATAGTTTGTAATTATCTTGGCATCCTGCTATAACCTCAGTGATTACATCCTAGTAGAATTTTCATGCCCAAAATAACAATCTATTTTTATATACAGATATAATGTCCATTTTGTGGAGATTGACATTAAATTAATTGAACAAATTCATGTTAGTGCTAGACACAGATAACTCACGAATGATTTCAACCAGCTCCAGTTCAATCCAATGAAAGAAAAATAGCTTTTCTGGATTTATTGCAGCTTGTATCATAGATTGTACATATACTTGTGTTTTCTTGCACGTATCAAGGAATATGAATAAATGTCCTTTCGTTGCATACTTATCAATAGTGGTCTCTAAGTCTTTTTGGCTTTTTCCACTTCAAGTTAAATACCATGGAGTGCCACCATGAGATAATTCCTCTGATGGTCTTTTTTGTTTTAGGAGCCATCCTACTATGACCGCAGACAGGTACATTTGCTTTGAGGAACTGATTGAATACTTTGCTCACCTCTGGAAAAAAAATCAAGGAAGTCACACCCCTATTCCTCTGCTTACCATTTTGTTTGTGTCAGTGTATATAGCTCATGAACTGGAATAGACATAGCAACAAGTCAGCCACTGGGGACTGTCTGGATAGACATGGCAACAGTTCAGATATTGGGGACTGGCTGGAATATACATGGTAACAGGTCAGGTAATGGGGGCTGCTTGGAAACTGTTTTGTGTGGGGCCATAAGAGACAGTTGGAGTCTGGGTATGGCTTTGACTTGTTGAACTATATATAAGAGTTGGTTTGTCCTCTGTAACCTAGGCCTCTGTAAATCTAGGCCTCTGTATATCTCTACTCTGTTATGACTTGCTTCTGTGAATATTGCTCATGTGTTCCTGAATTTGTATGCTGACTTCTGCTGTATGGTATTGTATATAAAGAAGTTTTCTTATGTAAATGAATCCTGCAGAATTATTTATTTGTGTGCTGGCCGGATATGCTGCAAATACTCCGACAGTTTGCAAGTTCAACCATCCGCCACCTCATCAGGAGCATGCCCAGGAACGTGGAGGCCACACACACTACTGAGCCTCATTTTGACTTGTTTTAAGGACATTACATCAAAGTTGGATCAGCCTGTAGTGTTTTTTTCCACTTTAATTTTGAATGTAACTCCAAATCCAGACCTCTATGGGTTGCTGATTTGATTTCCATTGATAAATTTTGTGTGATTTTGTTGTCAGCACATTCAACTATGTAATGAACAAAGTATTTAATAAGAATATTTCATTCATTCAGGTCTAGGATGTTTTATTTTTGTGTTCCCTTTATTTTTTTGAGCAGCGTATATATTTCCCAAGCAATGGGAAAACACAAAATAGTTACAAATTGAAGAAAGAGCTGACTTTCTTCCCAGATTCCAGGAATGAAACAAGGAAACTGCCCAAGTATAGGTAATCCTCAACTTACAACAGTTCATTTCGTGATTGTTCAAAATTACAACAACACCAAAAAAAAGTGACTGATGACCATTTTTCACAGTTATGACCTTTTCAGCCTCCCCATGATCATGTGATGAAATTTCAGATGTTTGGCAACCGGTTCATACTTACGACCGTTTGCTGTGTCCCAAGGTCATGTGATCCCCTTTTGAAACTTCCTGACAAGAAAAAATCAATGAGGAAACCAGACTCACTTAACAACCAGGTTACTAGCTTATCTACTGCAGTGATTCACTTAACAACTGTGGCACGAAAGTCATAAAATGGCGGAAAAATTCACTTAACCGATGCCTCATTTAACAATAGAAATTTGGGGCTCAGTTGCAGTCGTAAGCCAAGACTACCTGGAGATTTTTATCTGAAACTTCTCAGAAATGAAGAAAGTACAGGCATAAAACACTCACAAGTAGTACTTTAGTTCCTTTGGTCTCCTAATTATTGCTTTCTCCCCTTAAAAATGAAAAACAAACAAGCAAAACCTTTGGGCATGAGGTAGATAGCACGAAAGCCAAACAATCCATTATAATTTAAGACCCAAGCTGTTTAAGTATTAGGATGTACTCCCAACCCTACAGAAAGTGCCAACAGAGAAGTAGAGAGAAACTTCAAATCTGGCAATGCTTCAGCTTAAATCTGGCAATGCTTCAGCTTAAATCTGGCAATGCTTCAGCTTGGTGCTCGCCAATGGTTCACAGGTGTCAATGAAGGGCTTATTAATAAGAACAATAATTAGTCAACACCTCCAGATTTAGGAACTGTAAAAACGGTCTCTTACTCAGAAATTGAAAGAGCATAGAGCTGTTTAGAACAAAATGAAGTGAAGAAAGACGAACCATTAAAAACAAGCACATTATACACTCTCTGCAGTTTAGACCCTGAAATAAGATAATTAATTGCTTTAGCATGGTTTTAAGGGGGGAAAAGTCTCCTTAAGCATAACCTTACTTTTTTTTTTTTGTTTCTTCGTTTAATAGCAGCTACAACTCTTATAAATATTCATAAAATAAGGATGGCAAGGGTAGTAACAAGGTTAATTAATGAAGCCCTATGCATAGATCAGATATAGTCTCTCTAAAGTCGCTTAGACTTATTCCAGGTTTAATGTAAATAGGGCAAGTTCTGGGTGTATACGTGCGAATTTGTAGGGGCAAATTGTAAAGGTCAACACTGACATGTTTATATTTTATTTGTATACCAATTTTTCCTCAGGGGGTGATCTACATATTTCTAAAGCTCTCGCTCTCCTGACCTTTAACTGAGCAAAACGGTGCATCGTAGATCAGCCTAAGTACCTCAAATAGGCTAACATACAGAATGTGTCCAAAATCTGGGACCCACAACTCTTGATGGAGTGAAATTTGGGGAAGTTGTGGCTGGTTTGGTGGTCCTCTCTGCTGCTGTACAGTTTCATTTTCAATATTCTGTCACAGTTTCTCAGCCAGTTTTGTAATCCATTACTCCGTCCTGCACCCATCAATGGCCAATTACCTGCCCAATGTGAAAGGAAGGAAAGGGAAGTCATGTGTTTGTTGTTTCCAATACTCTCTGCCATGTTCCCCCAAGGAAAGTCAGCGGGGGAGTGTTATGGCCTGTCGGCCATCAGCCCCTCCAGCAGCCGAATCAGAGGAGGAGGCGTGAGAGTCAGGATCAACTTCAGGGCAACCTGGGAGGTCCAAGGGGCAAGAGGGAACGGAGATGGCAGAGAGAGAGAGAGGCAGAGGTGGAGCCTGGGCCATCCATCAGCCCTCAGATGGAGAGTCAACACTCCTCATGTCTGGAGGTGGCTGATGAGGAAGAGGAGGAAAAGCTGGGTCCCGTACCTGATGCGCGACTGCTCAGAAGGCAGAGAAGAGGAGAGCAGTGGAAAGCCATGGGCCAATCCTGGAGAAAGAAGAGCCAACCCTGCTAGTGAGGCCCCCTTAGTTCTGGGGATACAAGGCAGGGGGTGAAGATGAATAGGTGTGGCAGACAGCTATTCATCTTCCAGCCAGATGAACTTGTTAGCCTGTGAGAGAAACTTTTTGCCAGGGCTGCCAGAATTCCTAATAAAGGTATCTTTTGAGTTCACATCAGAGGGTTTATCATGTTTTGTGATGACCCATAGTCTCTCAAAATAACCCAAAACATACATTAAAGTCCAGTAATGTCTTCAACTTAACTTCACTGTTTTATTAGGCACAGTTTAAAGTCACAAAAGTAAATAATGAGGCAAAAAGAAAACCGAAACAAAACGCATTGACGAGAGATCTGAAGCAAGCCAAGACAATTAATCATACATTCCAGGAGATAACCAAGGAGAATCCATGGGAAGAACGCCAGCAAAGATAAACCTCTTTCAAAGAAAAAACTAAACTTTGACTCCAGCAATTCTGACTGCGCATTTACAAACTCTTATACAGAGCTCCCAGCTGCAAGCCACGAGGAGGATCATGGTAATTTTCTCTTGAGTAGACCTCGCTTTTCCCTGATCCTCTCCTTCCTGCATGACCTAGGATGGATAGGGGATGGGCCTGGATCCTCCTCTGACTGCTCAGCCACCTCTGCCCTTCCCCAGCCTCTTCCACCACCTCTGGAGCCACATTCCCACTCCCTGTTGGCTGTTCCTCCTCTTCCTCAGAGTCAGTCTCCACCAGGGGCATGACACTATCCCCCCATAGGGCCCCCTCCCCCAGGACCAGGTGGACGAGGATGTTGAGGAAACTGAGGGTGAAAGTCCTGGACCAAACAAGGAGCATGAACATCAGTGGCATCGACCCAGATGAAGTCCTCTGGTCCATAACCTTTCCATGTCACCAAATACTGAAATCGGCCTCGCAACTGGTGTGAATCTCGGATGCTATCCACTTCATAGTCCTCCTCTCTCAGAGGGGCTACTGGGGCTGGCTGTGATGGAGTCGGTCCATGTGGACTGTCGGCCGAGGCAGGGACTAACAAGGAACGATGAAAAACTGGATGGATATGCATGGTCCGTAGCAGGGAGAGATGATAAGTCATAGGATTGATCACTGCCTCAACCGGAAAAGGTCCCAAGTAACAGTGATCGAGCTTTTTCGATGGTCGTGTCATTGGTAAGTGTCGAGTAGAGAGCCAAACCTGATCACCTACCACTAAAAGTGGAACATCGTGACGATATCGGTCTGCAAACCATTTATAGTCTTCCTTGGCTCTCTCTAGTTGATCGTGGACCATGTGGTGCACAGCTTTTAACTCCTATAAGAACGTATCCACTGCTGGAACTGGGGAATCAGATGGGGCTAAAGGAAAAAGTTGTGGATGAAACCAATAGTAAGCAAAGAAAGGGGACACACAGGTGGATGCATGTTGAGCATTGTTATAAGCGGATTCTGCCACCGGCAGCACTTTCACCTAATTGTCTTGAGTATTGCTGAAACAGCGGAGGTACTGCTCCAAAATAGCATTCACTCTCTCTGTTCCCCCATCAGTTTCGGGGTGATGAGCAGATGACAGACACGCCTGAACCTGCAGTTTCGCGAGTAGGGTCTGCCAGAAGCGTACCATAAATTGTACCCCCTGATCTGATACCATGCGGTCTGGTAACCCATGCAACCAGAAAACATGGGAGATAAACAATTGAGCCATTATCTTGGCCAATGGAAGACCTGCACACGGAATAAAGTGGGCCATTTTAGTCAACATATCCACCACCACCAAAATGGTTGTGGCACCATTCGATGGTGGTAACTCAATGATGAAATCCAATGAAACTGCCCCCCATGGTCGTTCTGGCGTGGGCAAGGGCTGCAAGAGACCAGGGGGCGCACCAGGAGCATACTTGGCTTGGTGACAGATCCCACAGGACACCACATATCCCAACACATCATGCTTAAGTCTCGGCCACCAAAATGTTCTAGAGATGAGGTGCACTGTTTTGAACACCCCAAAGTGTCCTGCCGCCAGACTATCATGACATTGACATAGATAAGGCCATGAAGAGGACCTCCAGGCATGTAAATGCGACCACAGAACCACAACAGGTCCCCAGTATATGCCCAAGGAGTCTCTTGTCTCCCATTCTCATCCAATTCTCGATGTCAAGCTGCCACAAATGGGTCCTGCCGTTGCGCCTCCTGAATCCTCTCTCGGAAGTCCACAGGTTCCTCAGTGGCCGCAAACTGCTCCAACAGAATCACTGTCCAGGGCAAGATTTTATCTCCCCTTTGGGTATATTTGGGCTTCCGAGATAGGGCGTCAGCACGTTGATTCCCTCCACTTGGAACATAGGTCACCCGGCAATCAAATTGAGCAAAGAATAAGGACCATCTCACCTGACGCTGGTTCAATGTCTGAGCTGTACGTAGGTGTTCCAAATTGCGATGATCCGTCCGAACCTCGATTTGGTGATGAGCCCCCTCCAGGTGGTGCCGCCATGTCTCAAAAGCGACCTTAACCGCCAATAGCTCCTTGTCTCAAATCATATAGTTGTGCTCTGGAGCCAACAACTTCTGGGAATAATAAGCGCACAGGAACAAGGTGCCTGCGGGAGCATAGACCTGGAGGAGCACCACACCAACAGCCACATCGGAAGCATCTGTTTCCACCACAAATGGCTGGCCTGGATCAGGGTGTTTGAGGATAAGCTCAGAAGCAAAGGTGACTTTAAATGCCTCGAAAGCTGCCTGCTCCTCAGCACCCCAATGGAACTTCTCCCCCTTCTTGAGCAGATTAGAAAGGGGAGCAGTCAAGGCAGCAAAGCAGGGAATAAATGTGCGGTAGTACTTCGCAAACCCCAACAGTCGTTGCACATCCTTAACCCGCTGTGGAGGTTCCCACTCCTGCAATGATTGTATTTTTTCCGGGTCCATTTCCACCCCAGCAGGTGAAATACAATGTCCCAAGAAATCAATCATGGTTTGTGCAAACTGACACTTCTCATGTTTAGTAAACAGGTGGTTATCACGCAAACGTTGCAACACCAGCCGCACATATTGCCAATGTTCCTGCAGAGAGTCTGAGTAAATTAAAATGCCATCTAAATAAATGACCATGAATTGATCCAACAAATCATGGAAAACATCATGCATGAAATGCATGAACACAGCTGGGGCACTGGTTAATCCAAAAGGCATTACGGTATACTCAAAATGCCTGTACCTCATCTGGAAAGTTGTTTTCCACTCGTCCCCTGCACGAATGCAAACCAGATTGTAGGCCCCACGCAAGTCCAACTTCATAAAGATCTTAGCTTGACGAATCCGCTCAATCAGTTCAGGGATGAGAGGAACCGGGTACCGATTCCTCACTGTGATTGCATTCAACTTGCGGTAATCACAACACAAACGTAGCTCCCGCAGTTTCTTTTTTACAAAAAGCACCGGTGGAGCCAATGGGGAGGTAGAAGGCCAGATAAACCCTTTCTGGAGGTTCTTGTCAATAAAATCCCACAATGCGGCCAACTCCGGTTCCAACAGGGAATATATCTGTCCCACTGGCAATTTTGCATCGGGCAACAGGTTGATTGGACAGTCATACGCCCGATGCGGAGGCAACTGATCCACCTCCTTTTCCCCAAACACATCAGCAAAGTCCTCCAACTCCGCAGGTAGATCCAGGTCCACGGGCGCAGCCACACTCCCTGCACAGGAGTGCAAGCAATGATTGGCACACTTCCTATCAAGGAACTGCACAGCTCCAGATGACCAGACAATCTGTGGATCATGGGCCTGTAACCACTCCAAACCCAACACCACTGGAAAATGAGGCACCGTGGTAACATAGAACAAAGGGGTTTGGTTGCAGTAACCACAGGTCCCGAACGAAGGGGCCGACCATCAATCATCTCTACCATTACTGGGGGAGACACCTGTTGCTGAGGAATGAACCACTGCTCTACAAAATGAGCATCCATGAAATTGGCTGTGGCCTCTGAGTCGACCAAGGCTTGGATCTCTACCGCTCCCACACCAGGCATGAGCACACTTGCTTTCCGCACAAGATGCTTCACCAATAACAATTGTGGTGGAAATGTTAAAGGTGGCGAGGATGGCAAGGTTGGTGAAGATGGCGGGCCTAAGGATTTTACACCCCGACCTACAGACCCCCATAGGCCGAGCGATGCTCATTTCCCACCACCACAGGCGTCTCTGCTGTGGATGTCTTAACAGGACACTTGGCCGCAAAATGGCTTCGATTTCCACAATAGAGGCATAAACCATCACGACAACATCTCTCCTTTTCTACTTGAGTCAGGTGAGGGTGGCCAGCCCCCAACTGCATGGGTTCCTCCAAATGCACTTCCACCAAGGGTGCCATCTTGCTGGAAACAGATACGGTCTCTGTCCGTCATCACACCCATTGCTGCTGAAGTCTAGCATTGATACGAAGACACAGATGCATGAGCTTCTGAAGGGTGCAAGGGCATTCAGTGTGCGCCAACTCATCCAGGAGCTCCAACGACAAACCCTCCTGGAACAGGTCTAATAGTGCTGCCTCATTCCATTGTATATCCTGAGCAACCACCCAAAAACTAGCAATATAATCCATGAGTGAGCCACGCCCCTGCTTCAACTCTCTCAAACGTCTGTTTGCTGTTTGGCTTCGAACAGGGTCCTGAAACATGGCCTGAAACTGATGGCAAAACTCGGCGTAATTGTCCAACACCTGGTTGGGCTGGGTCAGCAGAGGCGTCACCCAACATGCTGTAGAACCTGATAACAAACTAATCAAAAATCCCACCTTATCCCGGTCAGTGGAAAAGTCCTCAGGCCAAAGGCTCATGGAAAGGTGGCACTGCCCAAAAAATGCTGGAAATTGGGCCAGGGAACCATCAAATTTATCTGGCACTGGCACTGGGCATTTTCGGCGTGGCCGGGCAGCTTGCATTTGTGCCACCTGTGCAGTCAAAAGAGCCACTTGCTAGGTTAACTGGGCAATCTCTGCTCTGAGCTGATCCATAGTCACCCCACAAAAAACAAAAATAAGTTGAAGGGGTGGCTGGAGTCAAAATGTGATGACCCGTAGTCTCTCAAAATAACCCCAAACCCAAAAAATACATTAAAGTCCAGTAATGCCTTCAACTTAACTTCACTGTTTTATTAGGCACAGTTTAAAGTCACAAAAGTAAATAATGAGGCAAAAAGAAAACCAAAACAAACTGCATTGACGAGAGTTCCGAAGCAAGCCAAGATAATTAATCATACATTCCAGGAGATAACCAAGGAGAATCCATGGGAAGAACGCCAGCAAAGATAAACCTCTTTCAAAGAAAAAACTAAACTGACTCCAGCAATTCTGACTGAGCAGTTTCAAACTTACATACATAGCTCCCAGCTGCAAGCCACGAGGAGGATCATGGTAATCTCCTCTTGTGTAGACCTCACTTTTCCCTGATCCTCTCCTCCCTGCGTGACCTAGGATGGATAGGGGATGGGCCCGGATCTTCCTCTGACTGCTCAGCCGGCCTCTGCCCTTCCCCAGCCTCCTCCACCACCTCTGGAGCCACACTCCCACTCCCTGTTGGGTGTTCCTCCTCTTCCTCAGAGTCAGTCTCCACCAGGGGCATGACATGTTTGGGGAGCTGGGTCAGAACAGGAAGCCAGCAGAAAATCAGAATTCTCTACCCCCAAACACATACACTGTTGTTGTTGTTTTTTGCTTATCCTTATCCATTCTGTTTCTCTCTTTAAGGAAGGAAATACCTCTAAAATTATGACCCAGTTGGGTTATGTGTACAGTATATTATTAATCCTATCCCACCATTTTATCCTACCACAGTTCTAGGATGCTAGGCAGTTTGAGAGATAATAATCAGCCAAGGAACTGCCTGTGAATTCTATAAATCTCAAGAAATTCTCCAAATATATTATGCTATGCTTTTGCCAGATATTAGAAGCTTGTGGATTCTTGGCTCTGCTTACAAAGTTTCTTTGCACATTAGAAAAGGTGATGTTTTAGAAATTATCATGATCCAGGAGTTTATTTGGAAATAGAAGAAATAATTCAGAAATGCCACGCTTCCTATACCTTAAATTCTGCTTCAATTTTCTAGACATTTGAATGTACTCTTTAGTGGCAGGATTCAATTTTTTTTACTACTGGTTCTGTGGGCGTGGCTTGGTGGGTGTGGCAGGGGAAGGATAGTGTAAAATCTCCACTCAGAGGTGGTATTTGCTGGTTCTCCAAACTACTCAAAATTTCCGCTATTGGTTTTCCAGAACTGGTCAGAACCTGCTGAATACCACCTCTGGTACACTTCCAATAGGAAGGAAATATTAGAATACAAGTGCTTTATTGAACAGACTGGGGAAATTTCAGCCTACATTTACTTGAATGCCAAAGTGATGGTGGGGAAATCATGTTATGTATCTTAGCACTATGTGTAAAGCCAGACTACTATTTCTTGTTCAATAAACTATGAGTAGAATAGACTACACTTTTATTGAATATTGAATTCGGTGTTTCTACAAGGTAAATCTACAGCGAACATAGTAGTGGGTTTGCATTTTTTGGGGGGGAAACAATCAGAAACAGAAAAAAACCTACATGTTTCCAAATGAAATCTCAGGGATTTTTGATATGTTGTTCTCATTTTGTGGCTCCTGAACATTAATTTAGTAACCAGAAAAAATAAGTTAAAAAATGGACAAAGTCTATAGTTAGATTTTCTAGATTTTAGTTTCATTTATGAAAAAGTGTCACCAGCTTCCTGATTTTGCATATGTCAACTTCCCCATTTTAAAAAAATAGGGCTGAAGATTTCCAGTATATTTAAAATTCTTGAAGCTGCCAATCAAGTTCAGCATATCTAACAAATAATCTTGACTGATTAAACTTGACTTAGCTGTAGAACCCAGCTTCCAACTCTGAATTACAGACAGTACTAGGACTGTGTAGTATTTCAGATCTGATTCCTACAAGATTCTTCAGTATGGATAGTTACTCAAACATAGCCCCATTTAAAGAGCTGTAGGTTTTCCTAAGAAGATGAGAGAAAACTGCAGGCCAGAATCTGTTAACAAGTCTATGCCGAAGAAAAGTGAGAGGTAGATATATATATATATAAAGTGATTTTAAAGAGGAGATGTGAGCATTGCTAAAGTCTGAAATAATATTCTTAATGATAGTGGATGAAGAAATTTGTCATATTTTATTTTTTTCCCCCTCACATATTTCATTCTTTTTTCAATCTTTTTTCTGTTTCTCTCCCAATCAGTCCACAGTTCCTTTGGGTACCTGGAAAATAAAGTCTCCTAGTGAAATTTTTGTATGAAATTTAATAAACTCAGCAAATGAGTAGACTATAATGAAAGACACTTTCCATTCATATGCCTTTCCACCATCTCCTAAGATATACCTATAAGTCAACCTCATCCATCAGAAAGTCACTAAAGATGTTTTATCTTTGAAATAAATTTCTGTAGCAATTTATTTTTGCATCAAAATGAATAAAAATGATATGAGAAATGTTTGAGATATCCTAGTTGCACTGGTCTAGTTATTTCATTGCCAAACATGAAGAATCGTTTCTCCCTCCCTCTCTCCCTTCCTCTCTCTCTCTCTCTTTCAAGACAAAATATTCAAAAGTCCTCTAGGTGGGTGGACTAATCTCTCACTTTTGATTTTCCCCAGAAGTTCATGTTAATTTCAGTTTGTTTCCTTATGAATCAGGAGAAACAAATGTATAAATTGAGAAATCAAAAATTGCAGAACTTGAAAACTGATGATGTAGTACAAAAACACAAATTGTGGCCAAGAGGCACTTTGCAATTGTTAGTATCACAGAAGAATAGCATTATTATATGCACTGGGAGCAGTCAGATTAATTGACTTTAATAGTTTTTTATTAAAAGTCAAATTTAATTTTTTTACTAGCCTTGTCCTTTTTTTATGAGTGTGCCTTAAAACTCAAAAACTATGGCCCACAGCCAACAATATTTGCACATTGTAATATGTGGTATGATCTCAAGCAAACTTCCCCATGGAATTATCCCTGTGAAAACTTTTTTCTTGTATAGCAGCCTCTAAATCCTTATTACAAAGAACTTTATGAATGTTTCATAGGCTTCCTACGGCATGTAGAGAACATGATGACAGCTCTAAGTAGAGAAAGAATGGGCTAAACACCCAGTTCTAACCAGGGGTGGGATTCTACCTGTTTGGACTGGTTCGGGCTAACCGGTAGTTCTGATAATCATTTGGCTCCACCCACCTACCCCTGCCCTAGTCTGTCCTTTATATCTGTGTTTTGCAGCTCATCTGATTTGCGCGGCACAGCGGATTGCCGCGCTTCAGCTGTTTTACTCACCAGGGCTGTAGTATTAGAGCTGAAAATGGGCAGTTTGCAAATGCTGTGCACAAACCAGTTGTTACACCAGTTGAATCCCACCCCTGGTTCTCATATCTCTCTCTCTCTTTCTCTCTGTGTCTCTGTATTTGTCTCTGTCTCTGTCTCTCTGTCTCTCTCTCATCTCTAATGTGAAAACAAAAGATTTGAATAGGAACCATACTGGTCTTTGTTTGAAGATGATAAAGCAACCAGTTTAATCTAGAATCTTCTTTCTTATACTCTCGGATCTCATTGGGAGCTGTACAGGTAGTCCTCGACTTATGAACCACAACTGAGTCCAGAATTTATGTTGCTAAATGGGACATTTTTTAAGTGAGTTTGGTCCCATTTGATGACTTTTCTTGCCATATTTATTACGCGAATCACTGCACTTGTTCAATTATTAACATGGTTGTTAAGTAAATCTGGCTTCCCTGTTGACTTTGCTTGTCAGAAGGTCGCAAAAAGGAATCACATGACCTTGGGACACTGCAACTGTCATAGATATGAACCAGTTGTCAAGCATCCGAATGTAAACCACATGAACCATGCAGATGCTGCAAATGGTCATAAGTGTGAAAAATGGTCATAAGTCACTTTTTTCAGTGCCATTGAACAGTCACTAAACACACTGTTGTAAGTGGAGGAGTACCTGTCATTTCATTCATATCCGTGAAATACAGCTTTCCCTTAGACTTCCTGGTTGGAATGAGGCTAGTCAGGCTGTAAGAATAATTCCCTTATCTCTCAACTTTGAGGACTTCATATAAATGCTTGAATAAAGTTAAATCTGACAAAATTAAAAATGCTACTAGATTTCTCCATGGAAACACACCTATTTAAATAATGATTATTGTAGGGAGACTGACAAATTTCTCTTTGAAAAGTTGGGGGATGAACTCATTAGCATGGAGTATGTGGGAAGGATTATTTCATACTAATTACGATGTATTAGTGGGGTTAAATATTGGTTTTAAAATGTACTGGAGAGGAGGAATAAGGGGTAAATATATTTACTCTCTTTCTGGGCAAGGCTGACTTGTGTGTTCCCATGGAAATAGAGCAAAGGACTCCCCTAAGGTGGCTGCTGATTACAGTTTGAATGTCATTTGCATTCATGATTAAGGAGAATTATAAAAGGACCGATGTACAGAATTTTTTTTAAAAAAGGATAAAATGCCTTTCAATCAATGTTCCTCAGTTCTTTTAATTTAATAAAAAGGAGAGGTGCTAGAATTCCTTGAAGTTTTATTTAATGGTTGGCTGGCTGCTGCAATGCCATTAAAAATATTATTGGAATGAATCTGAATGGGGATCAAGTAAACAATCAGATTGCTATTAGACAAGACAAACAGGTAGGTCATCTTCTTTCCCCCCAATATTCCTGATCCACACACATTAATAATACAACTTTCAAGACTGAAATCCATGTAGAGAGAAGGTCCTTTCTAATTACTATTGAGCCATATTATTGCCCAAGCATTAAATTGTCTCCTTTAAAGTGTGGTGTTTGTCTTCCCATTGAAGGGCTCTGTCTGGTCCTCCTCTTGCCTGACATTTTGGTTGTCTTGGTAACTTTGGTAATTTTAACAGTATTGATTCTCTTTAAATGAGATATTTTACTGCCTGATATATGGCTCAGAAAAAGTTAGTTTCCTTTACAATGAGACATTCTAGTTCTCCGCATGCCCTATCTGCTGTTCATAGAACAAAAAAGGATCCTGAAATGCCAAGGCCGAAAACTACCCACTTTAAAATTGTTGGTATTCAAACAGAGCCATGGAGAATTAAAACAAATATTAATTGAGCACCATTTATTATACAAGCTTTTGGCTTTGTTCTTCAATGTCAGCCTGTCCCTATCAAACTAGCTAAAACAACTATAAATATGATTGTGTTCTTTGCATCTGCTGGAATTATGACCATCCTGGACACTTGGAACCCAGAAACATTCCTAATAGTTGAGACAATGGAGTCTAAATGTTCCCTTCCTATCTTCAAAACTATTCCAGCTTAACATATTACTAAATTGAATTGTACGAAAACTCTTGCTGAAGCTGATTAAACATGAGCTAGTACCCGTTAATGACTTTATTTGGGACCAATCAGGATGGCAAAGAAGGATTTCTTTTCTATTCTATTAAATCTTCACAGAAAATTGAACAGTTGTACACACAGTGGCATCTAGTACTATAAGAAGAGAAAATGGTATACATTTGTCACAACTTATGAGTTTAAATGTAATCTGGTTCAATTTTATTGGATAAGGCAACAACTCACAATTGACTTCAGCTAAGAACAAATTATCACAAAGAAAGATGAAAAGCCAGAATCAGCTGTGAAAGGAATTTCAGGTAAAGGAAAATAAAAAAAATGGGAAAGGGGCAGCTTTGCTAAATATTATTGTTGGTTCTCAAATTTTCTTTAAGTTATCATGTGTGTTATGTGTATCCATGGATATCCATCCGTCCATTCCTCTCTCCATCCATCCATCCATCCATCCATCCATCCATCCATCCATCCATCCATCCACCCAAGTCAATTTCCTCTTTTTCCTACATATAAAAATGTAAACTAACTATGGTAGGCAGTGCAATACAATTATTTTGCATTAGCTAATCAGACATAAGTGACTTGCTTCCCAAACTTAATGCCAGTCACAACACCTCAAATCAATGGAGTTTCCAAATGAGGTTTATCTGATTCTTTCCAGATCTCCACAGTACCAAAACACACTCAAAGCTCTGGAAATCTCTATTGCTAATGAGTTGCCTCGGGCACATGATAAAGCTACAGCAGATGGCTTCTTAAATTCAAATCCAGGTCTTTCACTACTAGGCCATTCTGACTCTGAACTCTACAGTCTTTCATTTTTCACCCCAGTGTGAAGAGAACGCCACACCAGGAGAAATAAAAATATTTGAGGGCAAAGAAAGGGAAAGTTTCCTTTTGGGAGACAAAGTTATGTTTCCCACATTTAATTGTTGCCAGGAAGTCTTATCCTCTTAGAATTCCACAGTTCAATCACATCTTAAGGCTGCAGTCAGAAACATATTACGATGCAAGAATTCTTCTGAGCAGTTCTTAAAATGCAAGGCTCTTTCTTGAAAATGGAAAAATAATGGGACTCATTCATCTTTGAAAGACCTTGTGGAGATGAAGTATACAAGATAAATGAAAATAACAATACTAAAAATAGCAATTATCATTTCAGGTAAATATTTCAAACCTAAGATCAATATTAATCTACAGTATATCTTATACAACAATGTAGTCATATTCATAATTTAAAAGCACACCAAAATATTTGTGTCTCTGAAATAAATTTAACATGTGTATAATGACATGAAGCTCCCAAAAGATTAGCAATAAAAAGCATTTATTATCATCATTATTATCTCTTTTATTCATTAAACATTAAAGTCAGTCAACTGAATTTTTAAAAATGTATTACAAATATCATTGACTGGCATTGATGGTTGATAGGGGTTGCTGCCATCGTCCAAGGTATCAACCAAGTATCTTCTTAAAATGTACGATGAAGATGATGAGGATGATGATGATTAAAAACAGCAGAGAGAAGCAATTGTCCCACCGTTAATATGCCAAACGTTTTAAGGTCTATGGTGGGTAGTTTCTTCAGCTAAAATGCCACTGCAGACCTATTTAATGTCATCTACTGAATGAAAAACATCTTCCCGCTGGCTTATATAACACTCTGGTTAACCTACCTGCTACATTTATTTTTCTTTTTTTCCCCCAACTATAATGTCAAACAATTGAATTTTTTACAACTATGTGCCAGCTGTTCAACTTATCAATTACTAGCAACACAAAAGATTTAGAGCAGGCATGTCCAACCCACAGCCAGGGGCCCACCTACAGACCCTGGACAGCTAGTAATGCAGCCCCGTAAAATTGTAAACTTTTAACATTATTATGTGATTTATATACATTTATATTATATATTTGATACACTATGTAGCCCAAGACACTTCTTCTTCACCCAGTGCAGCCCAGGCAAGTCCAAAGATTGGATGTTCATGATTTAGAAGGATTTGGGAGGGTTTTTTTTATTGCTTGGCATTGAATCATCACCCAGAGTTAAATGTTAAACTAAGAAGTTAAATGCCCAGTATGCAAACTATAGATACACAATGGCCAGTTTCTTTCCATTACACTTTCAGTGACATGCCTTACGCTAGAAAATTCCAAGGGTTACTCAGTTCCAAAGATTCAGCTCTCTAGAGTGAGTGATCAACTAATTTTTTTTAACAAAAGGGATTACAGAATCCAGAGTTCCTATTTCTGTCTTAGCCACACCAATACTGCAGAAAGGACACTAAGTCCAAAGATTGGACAGAAAGGAGAAATCCAGAGATTTCTGGATTGCTGCTCCAAGCATGTCATCTCAAATCTCCTTCTCCAGGCACTGTGGGTTGTCCAAGATAAGAAGGAAAATCCAGACTGGGTACCTAAAGCTGTCTTTTTCCTGTCTCTGCTGTGAGCTGATGATGTGATACAGGTATTGATATGAAGTCATATCTTACAGCAGGGCTGTCAAACAGGCCGGATGAATCTGCACTGGCCACACCCACGCGAAGGGGGGAAAAGTGACGTGATACGTCACGTAACGATGCTGTGATGACATGAGTTTGACACCCCTGACTTAGAGATAATTAATGGACTGTCCTCATGTTGGCACAAGGAGGTTGTATAATTGTGGACTTAGAAGGAATTAGAGAAAGCCACAAGTAATGAGGAAATGACATCAGGCAATCACATCCATTTGATACTATAGTATCTGTAATTACAAAAAAATAAATTGAGAATGGGAAATGCAACCGTTAGATTGTGTCTTGTACCCAGTGCTGGATGGAAATGCGCAAATCATGTAGTTTGCATTGTGATATCACAATGTGCTTTCCCTTGTCCCCATTCCCCCACAGATGCCTATAGTAAAGAACATAAGAAAAGGTAAAGACAGAGTGTGAGAAATTATCTGCTGGATTTTCCCTTCTGGTCAACCTTTACAAGTTGTATAAAGAATTGAAATTAATTATTGATCCAGTTGCTTGCTATTTATATAGGAAGAAGTTTTGGGTCAGAGGGAATTAGCGTGAACACATTGGTTTGAGAAGCTGTTTCCTATTGATTTTACATACCTCTGTATAATGATCACATGTCTTTACGCTGCTTCTTAGTAAAATATAAGCAAATCTGTGGGAATTCCAGTCAGAGAGGTGCAGTAGATTGAGGGATGAGGAAAATCCACCCCTTGTTGGAAGTTTTGGCAATATGTTTATTTAAAATGAATTGCAAAGGTATCCTGCTGAGAAGCCCATGTGGACCAAGGTAAGTACCATATTCTGTGATACAGCAGGTGCTACATAAATAACTACACAGGCACAACTACAAAAACAATAAAAAAAAACTGGAGCTCTCACAAAAATTAATCTAAGATTTAAAATGTCCATGGAAATGGCTGAAAAAATCAGTCTTTCAGTTAAAACATAAATTAATAACTGTTAAGGGATAGGAATACAGCACACACTGTCCAAATATTCATTGGATGGAGTGGCCCAACCACACCTACATCTACCTGTTTGGCAAACAGTAAAGGGCAGGGATGTGCTCGAGCTCACCAATGGATGTAGCACTTCTGGAGAAAGTGAGCATTTATTTTTGTTCTCAAAAAATGAACTTTAAACCAATTTGTGTGATTTGGTGTCAGCAGAATCACTACAAAGAAGACTTGGCTATGTAAGTGAATGATTGGGATGAGTGTGCTTGTTGTGAAAATATGTCAGGCGTGTTTTTTGAGGCAGCAAATCATACATAAGTTTCTTTTTTTAATTAAATTTTATTGGTTTTTAAAAACAAACATAAACAAACAAAACATAAAAACATCAAGATTCTTCCATAGGTGTACATAGAGTGTGCCGGTTGGTTTAAAAAAAAATTGTTTTGTGCATCCATTTCGTAGTCTTCAATTACAATTACATTACATATAATCTCATATTGTCAATCAAAAACTAAATACCTTAGTATCATTATTAATCAATCATTTGACTATACTTTTATTCATTCATGTTTTACAGGATAACCATAATTTACTTAATTTATTGTATAACAGTTCATATTATCATCCCAAATCTATCCTAAAATCATTTTGTAGTTATAATAAGAAAGAAGTATATCTTTATATCTTTATTATTTTCTAGAAATCTACATATTTCATTACTGTACTTTATTATCTAACCATTGATAGAAAAGATCCCAAATTTTATAAAATTGTTTATCCGCCTGTTCTCTAATTTCAAATGTCAATCTACTCATTTCAGCACATTCCAATATTTTCTTAATGATTTCCTCCTGTGATGGTATCTTCCCATTTTTCCAGTTTTTGGCAAATACAATCCTAGCCGCTGTTAATACATTTACAAATCATACTTAAGTTTCTTAGAAGTAAATATCCACGAACCCTAGTATAGAACCTCCTTCTGAGCAGAAATCCACTGCTCTATTATGAACAGATGCCTCCAACAATCTCAAAAACAACCCTCTTTTAAAACATAATGATGGAAGTGTTTTCAAAGAGCTAAATTCCATGCAGTGAAGCACCCTCTATAATCAGTTGCAGTTTGTGCACAGACCTCTCATGTAATTTTTTTTCCTCCCAGAATTCATAAACTTAATTGCCTGTTTTGCTGGTGCACATAAGAACAATATACCTTTGGAAATTGGGGAGGTAGATAAAGTTAATAGACTAGATTAAAGTGTATGGTTGGAGCTTGCTGACCTATTGCAGAAGGTTCCAAGTTAATTACAGCACTTTGAGCAAGATTTTCTTTTCCCTTTTGCAAAAGGTTGTTGACTAGCTGCCCGCTGCTAGTTAGTGCTGGTACCACTCAGACCTAGAGGTTCATTACTGGGCTTGGAACAAAGCAATTTGCAGTATCTTTTCATTTCCAAATTGATGTCATCTAAATGGAATGACATGGATGGCTGTCATGTAGGACCACATTTCCCAGGTCAGTGATGACTTATAATTCCATTCACAAAGCACACCAATGTTGGTTAAAGGTCTGTAGAGATTCTCAGTCATCCAAGTCATGCTTGTCCCAAAGGTGCTTTTTCAGGAAGCAAGTGGACTTTCTTGTTTTTTCTTTGAAATCGTTTTGCTTTTCATCCAATAAGCTTCTTCAGGTCTGACAGGATGGTGGGTAATGGAAGGATTTATATTCCTTGCAGACAGCTGGTCATTTGCATCCATTTAGAGTGTCATTGAAGCACTTGGAGGTATATCTATGTCCTTAGAATCACCTGAGTGGCGCTCCTGGTTCCTGTAGTCTGCAATTTTTTTTCCTCTGGAAATCCATTCTTACTCCGGATATGTCACATGCTGGCCACACCCACACCCAGTTTAGCGTAGGAGAAAAGAAGTCCCACTATGTCATGTGACACTGACATGACAACATGAGTTTAACACCCCTGATCTAACAGATTCTCTTCTATCGTGGGATTCCTAAGCTAGTTGACAAAACTCTAATTATAAGGATTTTCCGAAACACCAGCAGGCTGGGGGTCAATCTCATCGCAAGAAGAATGATAAAGAAGCCTGTCTTTGTATTATATAACTCCAGGGGGTATGTATAATGATTTTGTTTCCCTTCTTCGCTATAGCAACAATTCCTATGAGCTGACTTTTACACTTTAAGGAAGGACTAGAACTCTTACGCTTCCAGATTTCAGTCCAATATTTGATCCCAACATCAAACTGACTCTCATGTCTCTTGATACTAGATTCAGCCTATAAATAGACAATCCATAGTAAATAACGTCAAAGAAGAATGTGCACCCCATAGCATAAAACAATAGATGCAATTCAATTCCCCCCTTAAGAGTTTTATTTAAAAATTGGTATCTTCCACTTTAACCTTCTCAGTGCAGCAATTTACATTCCCTGTTGTGTGGCTCCTCTTTAAATACCATTTAGTAACAAGAGTTTGAAGTCTTTCTCTTTTGATAGTGCTACAGCAACCATTTACATGGGGTGTGTTTGAAATAGACCAGAATGTAAGAATCACTTATATTAGGGGTGTCAAACTCAATTTTATTGAGGGCTGCATCAGGGCTGTGGTTGATGGGGGGGGGCAGGTGTGGCCAACTGGGTGCGTGTGGCCAGCTTGACACCACTTCCCAAACTGCATGTTTCCTCTTCTTATTGGGTAGACCAGGATAGCCTCATGGGCCGGATCCGACTTGGGGGCCTTGAGTTTGACACCCCTGATTTACATGGATGCTGGAAGACCTGACTTTTAACCTTCTGTAAAGCTTCTTTCATTGCCTTTCTATGGCACTCCTTTGTATTGACCCATTCAGTGGTAATTCACTATTTGGGGATCCTCCTAGATTCACAGTTCCTGCTCCACAGGTAGGGCAGCATCTGTGGTAGAAGAACTTTCACACAATTACATCTTGTACACCAGCTACATCCATTTCCTAGAACTTCCTAGTTCTGCTTATAATCATTATCCCTTAATCACTTTTCGTTTGACTTGTGTAATAAGCTTTTTGTAGGAGTTCCTTTGATGAACATTTGGAAGCTTCAGCTGGTACAGTCATCTAGGCAATTATGGAAGTATGGCAATACAGCCAGATAACTACTTTGAGAGTGTATAATTTATCTTCTGGGTGCGATTCAAGGTGAAGGAAATCACCTTTAAGGTGGCTTTGAGTTTTATTTATTTATTTATTTATTTATTTATTTGATTTGCCAATTGTTTTACAAGATAATAAGTATAAATGTATACATAGTTGTGAATACATGAAATGGTTACATATAAGGAAAATAAAAGAATAAGAGAAACAATAGGACAGGGACGGTAGGCACGTTGGTGCGCTTATACACGCCCCTACAGACCTCTTAGGAAAGGGGTGAGGTCAATAGTAGACAGTCTAAGGTTAAAGTTTTTGGGGTTTGGGGAAGAAACTACAGAGTCGGGTAGAGTATTCCAGACATTGACCACTCTATTGCTGAAGTCGTATTTCCTGCAATCAAGTTTGGTGCGGTTTACTTTGAGTTTGTATCTATTGTGTGCTCTTGTGTTGTTATGGTTGAAGCTGAAGTATTCATTGACAGGTAGGACATTGCAATGTATGATTTTGTATACCATGCTTAAGTCAGACCGAAGACGGCGTAATTCAAGGTTTTCTAGTTCTAGAATTTCAAGTCATTTATGGCATGAAGGAGTTGGTCCTAGAACACTGCCGTGGGGAACACCACTATTGACAGGTACTGGGATGCTGGCTTGATAGGTTGGTCCCCATCTTTCCGATGAAAAGTCCTACCGGTGCTGCTGGCTTGCTCACGGGCGCCGCCATCTTTTTGATGAAAAGTGCTTCCAGTGAGCTTTTCCGGGTTGAAAGCTCACCGGAAGCACGTTTTCATCAAAAAAGATGGTGGCGCCAGCGCTTCGGTGAGCTTTTCCGGGTGAAAGCCATTTCTACCCGGAAAAGCTCACCGGCGCTGGCGCCACCATCTTTTTGATGAAAAGTGCTTCCGGTGAGGTCACCGAAGCACTTTTCATCAAAAAAGATGGCGGCGCCCAGCTGATGCCGGTACTGGGCCGCGGCACCCAGCTGATGCCGGTGCCGGGCCACGGCGTAAAAAGGTTGGGGATCACTGATTTAAGGGATAACTTCACCTGTATTCATTTGTCTATTCAACTACAATAAGGATCAACTCCCTCAAAGTCCCTTCTTTACAAGACTCAAGAGAAGTCTTTATAAGACCACAAATTCTTTACAAGAAACTCATCACTGTTTTTTTTCCCTTTTCTATAGCTTCCCTCAATGTTGGAATTCCCTCCTGTCAAGATTTGGGCAGCTCCATCCATACTGGACTTTGAGAAAACTATCAAGACCAATTGGTTCTATCTAGCACAGGATGAGGATCAGTTATGGTTGAAGATTGAATTTAGGAGCACATACCTTTTGTATTCTGGTTTTTTTTTTTTACATTTAATCTCATTTTAACATTTAATTTCATTTTAAATTTATTTTAATATTTGGAGCCATTTTTCCCTTACTTTATACCTGTTCTTTTATGATCAAACTGGTCAGCAAATAAAATAAATAATCAATAAAACTGATGGGGCTTCTACTTGCATTTTATTGGCATTTTTCACCTTATATTTCATTTTGAAAAAAAGTTACGTTGAGGCAAGCAATTCCTTATTTCATTTCCTTATTTATCTACCCAATTTGGAAATTAATGTTTTATATGAAATTATGATTGATTTATAAAGTGCCATTAAGTCATGTCATATTTTCTCAGAAGGATCTGATTGCCACTGGGCCGTTTACACTCATTACTATCATAATCAAATCCATCCATATTCCTGCTGGCCATCCTCTTTCTCTTTTCCTTCATCTTTTCCAAGAATTATAAATTCCTTAAGGGAACAGGATGTCTACATGTTATATCCAAAATATGATTTTTGCAGAGTTTGCTCATTAGCACTGAGTGAGAATTCTGGCTTGATTTATTCCTAACTGCCCAATGCATCAATATTTTATCTACACTGTTACTTCCAAATGCATGTTTCACACCTGCAGAGGGATGGGTTAGAATTAAATAAAAACAAATAAGTCTAATTTTTGTTGGAATAGACCCATCATGGAATTTGAATATCCCCAAAAGAAAGTGATGAAGGGCCACTGCAACACTATCTCCAGGGTTGGGCTTCAAAAATTTTAACAAAGGGTTCTCTGCCTGGTTGCTGGGTGGGTGTGGCCATGGTGGGTGTGGCCTACTTGGCCTCCTGCACCATGGTGGGGGTGGGGGGTTCCCCTCCTTGGGCTCCGGAGGATTTCTGGAAGCTGGAAATGGCCCATTTCCAGCCTTCCCGAAATTCCAGGAGGCCCGTTTTTCACCCTCCCTGAGCCTCTGCGCGATGCGCGCACTTACCTGTATCCAAAACAGGCTGCACTTACCTGTATCCAAAACAGGCTGTGTGGGGACTCCTGGGAGGGATGGGACAGGGAGGGCAGACCCCACCAGGAGTGGGCTTTGGGAGGTTCTCTGAACTGCACAGAAGCTAGGGGCTGCATAGCTAGGGGCTCTCCCGAACCCCTGCGAATCCCCAGCAGGCCACTCCAACTATCACTAATCTAACAGTTTTTGCAGCCAGATCTGGGTTAAGCATATTGTGTAAACAAAGCTATTGTCTTCGCATTATATTCATAAATTAGTGGAATCAAGCAGTAGTGGGCATTCTTTGTTCTTCTTAAAGATTTCACATCCTTAGATTATTTTTTTCCTCATTTGTCACCCACATTCAATGAGGAGGTGTTTTAGTGTTAAATTGGGTGGAAATAGACTGTACAACTAGTTAATTAAAAAAGAAAAAAGCTAAATTATGATAGGGTTAGTAAACAGGTTCACAGATTTATAACATCAAGGGAAAGATTTTCAAGATCAGTAAGTTGTAATTCATATCAGGTTAAACTACAGAAATATTTTAGAATGCCTATTTCACCTTTTATATGTCGCCTAGTGCAGTGGTGGGATTGAATTTTTTTTACTAACGGTTCTGTGGGCGTGGCTTGGTGGGTGTGGTGTGGCTTGGTTGATGTGGCTTGGTAGGCATGGCAGGGGAAGGATACTGCAAAATCTCCATTCCTTCCCCACCCCACTAACCTGCTTTCCTATGCAGGGCAACAAAAAGACCCAACTGACCAACTGGGACTCAATGGGAGGCAGAGAATAGATGAGGGCGGGGCCAGCCAGAGGTGGTATTTGCTGGTTCTCCGAACTACTCAAAATTTCCACTACTGGTTCTCCAGAACTGGTCAGAACCTGCTGAATACCATCTCTGACTTAGTCCTTCTTTTCAAATGCCACACACAGTGATGACATAAAATTGCTTTTATGGAATGGTTGATATAACTGGTTCAAATAAATGCCCTATTAAGAGGATAAACTGGGTAAAAGCAGCCAATTATCTTGTATTATAATAGCAGTAGCACTTAGACCTATACACAGCCCCATAATGCTTTACAGCAAGGATCCCTTGCCCTGGGTCATGGCAAGACAGAAACCAGGCCACTCAAACAAGCAAAGCCTCATCTGTGAGATGTAGGCAGCATACAATCCATGCCCTCTCTGGTCTGGGGAAAAACCTTTCTCTGTGGAACTGGTCCCTGTAGACAAAAGGTTGGGGCCTCTGCTTTACAGCACTCAGGTTAACAGAGTTTGAAGGGACCTTGAAGGTTATTTAGTCCAACCCCCCATCCAAGCAGGAGACCCTACACTATTTCTGACAAATGGCAGACAGAAATCAGCCTCCAGTGATGAAGCTCCCAAAATTTCCAAAGGCAACTTCTGTTCCATCGGTTGATTGCTCTCACGGTCAGAAAATTTCTCCTTATTTCTAGGTTGAATCTCTCCCTGATCAGTTTCCATCCATTATTCCTTGTCTGGCCTTCAGGTGCCTTGGAAAATAGCTTGACCACCTCCTCTCTGTGGCAGCCCCTCAAATATTAGAACATTGCTATCATGTCTCCCCTGGTCCTTGTCTTCACTAGACTACCCATGCCCAGTTCCTGCAACCGTTCGTCGTATGTTTGAGCCTCTAGTCCCCTAATCACCCTGATTGCTCTCCTCTGCACTCTTTCCAGCGCCTCAACATCTTTTTTATAGTGTGGTGACCAAAAGTGTATGCAGGATTCTAGGTGTGGTCTTACTAAGGCTTTATAGAGTGACATTAGTACTGGGCAATTTACTATGTCAGCATATTGCCCCCAACAATATGGCTCCTCATTTTAACCAACCTTGAAGGATGGAAGGCTAAGTCAACCTCGAACCCATCAGGATCATACTCTAAGCTGTGGGCAGAATTTTCCTGCAATGCTGCATTCTAACCACTATATCACCAGGACACCTGGCATTATAAAATCTCCTGACCTTGTAGAATACTCAGAAGGAGAGGGAAAAAATCCATTCATATATTAAATACATTAAATATAATCTATACTCTTATACTCATTGCCATGGGGCCAATTCCTGTTCCCATTTTTGCATCACAGTTTTACAATCTAGTTTTTAAATACAGTCTTTGATTCAAAAAAGCCATTTCTCCCTTTTGCTAAGTCAGATAAGTGATACGTTTATATTTATAATATGTAACAAAGTAACTTTAAATAGTTGTGATACATTTATTATCATGGATAACCGGAAAGACATGCTTAAAATGGTTTAAAATTGAAGACTGATAAACTTGTGGAGTCCTTGGTGTTCACTGAGCTTGGTTGTTTTCTTGCAGATGTTTCATTACCAAACTAGGTAACATAATTAGTGCTTGCACTGATGTTATTACCTAGTTTGGCAATGAAACATCTGCAAGAAAATAACCAAGCAGAGAGCACCAAGGACTCTTATTTCAACCCTGAGCTACAAATATTCTTTATTATTACTTTAAAAAAACCTTTCTAGGTGTGTTTCTGGATCATATATGTATGTATATGCAAACTCCTTTGGAGAAATGTATCACTTTTACAATTAAGCTGAGGTGTAAAAAAAAATCCCCTCTTCCAATTTTAAGAAAGAGTAGAAGGCAAATTTGTTTTGTCCAAAACCCTGACTTCATATATATTTTAAATATACTACAGTTAGCTTATTTATCTGTAATATTTAAATTCATATGTATTGATGGAATGCTAAAAGAAGAAGAATATATAACAAGCTCCATAAAAAGCCATTTACACATTTGATTTTCATTTTCAGATAGTTTCACTGTCTGTTCTTTTTTTTTTCATCCTGATAGTGTTTTAACTGCAAAACAAACAGTTTTTGGGGAAAAAAGAGTTAACTGTTTATTTTGAACACAATGAAGGAAAGATAATAAGATAAAAAGGTGCAATCCACACCTAGCTAGCAAGTCAGATCCATTACCTTCCACTAACATTGATACAGAATAGGTGTCAGACTCAGTCTGGCGTTAAGAGCTGAATCTTCCAGTTAGGATTGAAATGAAATGCCAACTCCACTTCAACATTCTGTTTCCTGACTTTGTAAAGTCATAAAGGACATTTTGCTATTTGCACATTGGGTGAGCATTGAAGGGAAAAAAATGGATGACATTTGGAGGTCCTCTGTGGACCGTCTAAGATCTGGTACTTAATACTCCCCCAATAGGAATGTCTCTCTTCAAACATTAGGCCCTTCTGCCACTGCTTCTCTTATCAACTGCTTTCTGGATTATCCTTTGGGGATTGCAGCAGTATAGAGACCTAGAATTTAGCTCCAGCTGCATCCCCAGAATTTCCTTCAGCAGTTTATTCAGTCTCTACACTAGTTATTTTATGTGAAGTAGCCCAAAGTGTTGTTAGACACATGCAGTTATAACTTAGAAGATATCTACGATGCTCATTTATATAGGTAGCCATCAAATTATGACTGTAATAGAGCTTGTTCATCAAGGTTATAAGTTGTGATGTTCATAAATTGGGTCTCACACACAATCAACTCAATTTTATGACCTTTTTGTGACGGTTGTTAAGCAAGCAGTAGAGTTCTTAAGCAAACCAAGGATTCCCTATGGGCAAATTTTTCTGAAAACTAGAAATATATCCCAATTTTTGGTCACACCATTGTAAAATTGGTCACATAACCATAAAATGATGAAAATAATAAAATAATAGCAATGTTGTAATACTTGCAATTTTACTGCTAATAGCAAAAAACAACAACAGATGTCTATTCATTATTTCCTTAATGTATGTTTCAGAATTATACAGATAAAATTTTATCTGTTAGCAATCGCCTGCTGCAAGTTTGTAAACTTCTCGCTCCCCTTGATGAATATCCTTAGCTACAGTACCTACTTAGTGAACAAATTTATTTCCTTTGCAAGGATTTTTCCCCCCAGGATAGACTGTTTAAGAATAAGGAAGATGAAATGGAAACACTACTTCTTAGCTTACATTACATTTATAATTCATATACTAATTATAATTCAGTAAATAATTTCAAGCTGACATAGAAAATATTAAAAAAAAATAAAAACCGCAGTAATTAAGCAGAACAAAACTGAAAACTAAACAGTCATAAAGGCTCAGTAGCTAAAGTTCTCAGACTGATGCTTCAGTTTCCAGTCCCATTTGGCCGTAAAATATGTTGGCTGTCTTAGAGACAATTGCTAACTTACCTCATGGAAATAGAACTAACCCTCTTTCCGGGGATGGGATTCAGCCGGTATGGACTGGTTCGGGTGAACCGTAGTTCCGGCAATTATTTGGCCTTGCCTACCTGTCCTATATTTCCTTTGTTTGAAGCCCAGATGATCAGCGTGGCTGCACGGATTGCCACACCTCAGCAGTTTTTACTCACCAGTACTACCTGCAGTAAAAGGTAAGTTTTCTTGCTATTTTCAAACAACGTAAGTGCTCAGCGAACTGGTTGTTACACCAGTTAAATCCCAGCACTGCCTCTTTCAAAATGAGCATTTAACTATCTCCAAATTCCGAAGGACACTAATTTTAGCATCCTTCAACACTAAGCCGTGTTGGAAAAGGTCAATATAAGAACATGCCCTATAAACTAGGGCTTATATCGTCAAGGGAACATTAAAGTTGTAGTTCATGTCGCATTATCCTGTAGGAATCCAAGGATACACCTGAAAAAAAATCTCTTTGTACTTTGTACATTGTTGTTATCAAATTGGTGATTTGCTGTGATTTCTCCGCATGTGGCTAAATTCTGTAAAATTAAATACACCCTGAGTTCCCACAATTGAAATATTCTTATTCTGCTTTTATTTTTAATGTGTTTTAATTTGATCAGTGGTTTGTGATCATAATAGCAATAGCATTTAGCCATTTCACAGGGCTTTACAACCCTCTCTAGACAGTTTGTCACTATGTTACCCAGACATGTTTTCTAACTTCCCATGTTAGCTAGAGCCACAGATGAGTCCTGGATGACTCAGCTTGCTTAACTTTGAAGCCCACACAGGTCATTTTACAGTGGAACTGGACAATTGAATAGTCTTGCTGTTGAATACATGCAGAAATGACCTGGATTGGAAAATAGATTTATTTGCCCTTATATAAAGCTGGTACAACTGACCTACTAAGGAAGTAAAACAACTATGAACAAAAGTAGGCTGCTTAGATGGTATGATCATGAAGATACACTGGTATACATACATTTGTTGTTCAGTCACTACGTTGTGCCCAACTCTTTGCGACCCCATGGATCATAGCATGCCAGGCCCTCTCTTGTCCTCCACTGTCTCCCAGATTTTGCCCAAATTCAT
Source organism: Notechis scutatus (assembly GCF_049901735.1). NCBI lineage: Eukaryota > Metazoa > Chordata > Lepidosauria > Squamata > Elapidae > Notechis > Notechis scutatus. The sequence continues at coordinate 17,490,010 of NC_142012.1, read as the reverse complement.
GTTCATTGCATCAATGACACTATCTAACCATCTCATCCTCTGCCATTCCCTTCTCTTTTTGTCTTCAATCTTTCCCAGCACCAGTGTCTTTTCCAATGAGACCTCTCTCCTCATTTGTTGGCCAAAGTATTTAGTATTTGTACTTGCAAAGAACAGTCAAGTTTGATTTCCTTTGGGATTGACTGATTTGATTTCCTTGCAGTCCAAGGGGTTCTCAAGATTCTTCTCCAACACCACAATTCAAAAGCATAAATTCTTCATTGCTCAGCCTTCCTTATGGTCCAATTCTCACAGCCATGCACTACCACTGGGAAAACCATAGCTTTGACTATATGGACCTTTGTCGGTAAGGTGATGTCTCTGTTATTTACATACATACATGCGTGCATATATAATTACATGAATTTGATTTAACCCCATGGCCTGCACTATCTTTCTGTTTCATTCAAACTGTCACATCTAAAATCTGGCAGCATTTTTTTTTCTCCCCGAGATGTTCTGCCTTAAGCACTAATGCCAGGGCAGACCAGGACTCAATGCATGAGTCATTTGATGTGTGATTTACAGTTGTGCATTCCTCCAGCTGTGCTTCCTTAGCTGCCTGAGACATGCAGTTGTCTCTCTGACAGCAGCCGCTGGTTCATGTCCACTTTTTATTTGCATCAGTGTGAAACAGCAGCTTGTGAAATGAATAAAATATGCTTCATCTTTACCCTACCCTGCCAGGAGGAAGCATCTCACTGATTTATTTCTGATAGTTTTGCTTTGTTTCTAAATAAGATGCCTTAATTCATTTCTTTTCCTCAATATTTGCTCATCACAGACTTCAGGGTTAAACAGTCCTTTTTTCTACAGGCGATACCATTGTGTCATTTGTCAGAATGTTCTCTTTGAATGGATACATGATTCCAAATAGATGAACATGAGTATGAGACTAACCAAAAAGGATGTTTCTAAAAGTTATATTTGAAATACTGTTCTTACGAAGCTGGGTAAAAATAATAATAAAGACCCTGAAAGTTTTCAACTCAGAAAGTTCAGATGAGCCCAGGAGCTGTTGATACAGTTCTACAGAAAAATTATTGAGTCTGTCATTTATACTTCTGTAACTGTCCGGTTTGGTACAGCAACCAAACAGGACAGGTACAGACTTTGATGGATGGTTAGGACTGAAGAAAAAACTATTGAAAACCAGCCTGCCTTCCATTGAAGACCAATATATTGCACGGGTCAGAGAAATTAAGGGCTGAGAAAATGTCTGCAGACCCCTCACATCCTGGACCAGAAGTGGCATTCAACTGGTTCAGATCGGTTCTGGAGTACTGGTAGTGGAAATTTTGAGTAGTTTGGAGAACCGGCAAATACCACTTCTGGCTGGCTGCGCCCATCCATCCCGCCCTTTCCTATCCTATATTCCCTTGGTTTTTTTTAGCTCAGCTGGTTCATGTGGGAGAGTGGACTGTCGCACCTCAGCTGAGCTAAAAAACAGTTTACCTCACTAGTGCTGGCACAGAGGGCAGTTTTTGAGTGCTGCGTGTGCACGTGAAGCAAAGCACACTCACATAGAACTGGTAGGAAAAAATGTGGAATCCCACCACCATAATCTGCTTCAACTCCTCCCTTCATGACGCCGCTATAAGGTATTGCATGTCAAAACAGCTAGACACAGAGAGTGTTTTTCCTTGTGCCTTACTCTGATGAACACCTAATTCCCATAGCACTGTCTTATGCCTAAGGATATTTACTATATATAGTATGGTTGTACTACTATTATCCTTCTCATCTGTTAGTATCACTACTATAATTATTATCACTTTGTTATTATGATTATTGTTATTTTGTTGTTTTGCATGTACACTGAGAGCTTTTTCACTGGAGACAAATTCCTTTGTGTGTAATCATACGTGGCAAATAAAGTGTTTTCTGCTTCTATTTCTACTGATCTGGGACAGCTAAGTGGTCAATAATAAAGAATCTCACCAAAAAGAGACCATGCAGTTTTTCTGTTGGACTTTGAAAATGAAACCAACGTGAAAAGATAATTTGAATAACTGAGAGGTATCCTTAGTTGGAAGTTCCTGGCTAGTGCAGATTCTATATATTTACCATATGTACCCTATTGCCTGCTGTGTATTCATTGAGAAGAATGGCTAGGCAAACAACTGGCTAGGCAAACAACTGGGCAAACATCTAAGTAAAGTTCTGTCTTGAACTACCCACCTAGTGCTGAGGATTCCAAATTGAATTCAAGCTTATCTGGTATCAAGAGCCTTGTGAAGGAGCTTTGCCTGAGCCATCTTTTTAATTTCCCACATGATACACTGGAATGCCATTCCATAGAGACTTTAGGGAACAAACTGAAAGGTGTTGCTGGATATAGACAAACTAAACCATCGAGCTTTGCAGCTGCTGAGAAGGCAGGATATAACAACTATCCTGAAGCTCTTTCTGGCAAATGTCAAGAAATCATCCATGTGGCTCTTCAGTGCATCCCCTAAGGGGTGGAAATTAATGAAGAGCTGTCCCCTCTATGCCTGGCTGTTGGGCCCTTATTGGTGATTCATTTTATTTTATTTATTTATTTGATTTGTTGAACGCTTACAAGATAATAGGTATAAGTATAAACATAATTATGAATACATGAAATGAATACATATAAGAAAAAATAAAAATAAACAATAAGTCAGGGGTGGTAGGCACGTTGATGCACTTATGAATGCCCCCTATTCAGGGGAAGCTGCGCAATAAACAGGGCAAACAGCAGGCTTTGAATCCAATTGTTGTCTGCCTTCTGTACTTCAAACCTTTTGGATAATTCACACAATGAAGAATGCTGCTTTTCCAAAATATCACTGGAGCCAACCTTTGCCATATCTTTATCGGGCCAAGACTGAATTGTGACTGGGGCATGAGGAGTTCCTGCCCTACAGGAAGAGGCATGGCAAAGATTGATGACTCAGTCTCTGGGCAGAAGGGCAGATTCAACCCATATGTGTGGATTCTCCAAAAGGCATGTTGGAGAACACCCAAACATTACAGGCTTTTTTTTTTTTAAGGAGAACATCAGATTTGTTTCCAGAAATGCATATCCAAGCAGATTTGCTCATCATGGGAAAGAGAGTATGATACTATTCCTTTCTAGATATATACTTAGTCACATTTATAGCTGGATATACACTAATGGGGGTGCAATGCCTCAGTGGTTAAAGATGCTGAGCTTGTTAGCTGGAGAGCTCACAACCCAGGTTTGAGACCTGAGTTCTGGGCAATAAAGTGAGCTCCTGATGCTTGCCCCCATCTCCTGACAACTTAGCAATTCAAAAGCATGCAAATGTGAGTAGATAATGCTGTTGCCCTCCTACCCACTTTGGTGGGAAGATAACAGCATTCCATGTGCCTTTGATGTACTGCTATAGCAATAGCACTTATATTTATACATTTATTTACTCCCTTTGTTCTTGTTCATGTTCATACTTATACTTGTTATCAGGGGTGGGATCTGACCGGTGCAACTACTGGTTCAGTGATTTTACATTTTGCAAGCCCGTGAAGTACTATCTCTATCAAAATAGTAGTAGTACGGAAGAAGGCAAGACCTTGAGCAGAGCAATAATAGCCATTCAGCCCCACTTTGCTTGTCTTGTGAATTACCGTATATAATTTGCTTTCTAGATAACAGTGGTTTGGGTTTAAAAAAAAAGATTAAGAGGCTTTCATTTAATTACCTGCTTGTAATTTTCCCCTTGAAGAGACACTTTTCCTGAATTGGCTTGGCATTTAATGTTGCTTTTTTTCTCACCTTGCATTGTCAAAAGGAATGGCTGGAGCCATTAATAAAATCAAGGGGATCGTTACAGATTTCTTGGATTAGACCTCTGTTTCACAGCGGGATTCCTATATGCTCCTGACTGTAAGAGAACAATCGCCACTCGATATTGTTGTATGATAAAAGAAAAGGAAACCCCTTTCCAGCAAAAATACTGGACATGGATGTCCAGTACAGATAATCGTTGACTTGTGACCACAATTGACCCCCCACAAACACTTAGGTTGCTAAGTGAAACATTTGTTAAGTGACTTTTGCCCCATTTTACAACTTTTCTTGCCACTGTTGTTAAGTGAATCATTGCAATTGTTAAGTTGGTGACATGGTTGCTAAGTGAATCTGGATTTCCCATTGAGTTGGCTTGTCAGAAGGTCATAAATGCTGATCGCATGACCCTGGGACACTGAAACCATCATAAATAGGAACCAGTTGTCAAGCGTCTGATCACATGACTATGGGAATGCTGCAATGGTTGTAAGTGTGAAAACAATCATAAATAACTTTTTTCAGTGCCGTTGTAACTTTGAATGGTCACTAAATGAATGGATGTAAGTTGAGGACTACTTATATTTAGTTTCCCAGACATAGGACCAGTGTTTCCTTTCCATTTTTGTTCTTTTTTTTACTAATATTTAAATCTTGGAAGTAGCATACGGCTATTATGATTAGTAGAAATTAATATCTTTATCCATCTTATGCTTTAGACTATTAGACTATTATGCTTTAGACTATTTGCTGACCTGAAATAGTTTTCAGGTGTGTGTTAAAACAAAGGATCCACGCCTTAATTTGTAGTGTGTTCATACTTTTGTGAGATGTGAAGACTTCTTCTGAATCATTTGGAAAAGGGCACAAAATATTAATTACATTGTTGTCACATACAGTAGACCAGATTCATATTTGCAATGTTTTATTGCTGTAAATGTAACCAATAGTGCACACTTTAATATCTTAAATTTGCTCACATAATTCTCCATACTAAACTATCTGAAATAGGTGAGACAGTAAATACAGATTTACTGTGTTTGTATTGAGTACAATAGCTACGTGTGTGTGTGTGTGTGTGTGTGTGTGAGAGAGAGAGAGAGAGAGAGAGAGAGAGAGAGACAGAGAGAGACAGAGACAGAGACAGATAGACAGATAGACACACAGAGAGAGACAGAGACAGAGAGAGAGAGAGAGAGAGAGAGACAGAGAGAGACAGAGACAGAGACAGAGACAGAGACAGAGACAAAGACAGATAGACAGACAGAGACAGAGAGAGAGACAGAGAGACAGAGACAGAGAGAGTCAGAGAGACAGACACAGACAGACACACACACACACACACACATATCTATGCAAGGGCTGTAGATGGAATATGATGGCACTAGCTTTTCTTCAGAAATTTATATAAAGAAATTTAGTATTTCTGATACTGGGCTACAGAAATAATATATTAATATTTTATTTAACCTACTTTAATAGTAGGTAATCTTTATCTTCCAGGACTTTGTCATGCTGAACAGTGTGAAAGTAAAACACATGACTTTTGATCTTGAAACTGGAAAACTGGGTACAGGTAAGTCCTCAATTTACAACAGTTCATTTAGTGACCATTTGAAGTTATAACGACACTGCAAAAAAATAACTTGTGACAATTTTCATACTCACAACCATTGCAGCATTCCCAAGGTACCATGATCAAAATTCTTGGCAACTGACTCATATTTATGACAGTTGTAATGTCCTAGTCACCCTTTGCGACCTTATGATGAGCAAAGTCAATGGTAAAGCCAGATTCACTTAACAACCACGTTACTAACTTAACAATGGCAGCAATTCACTTAACAACTATGGCAAGGAAGGACATAAAAATGGGGCAAAACTCACGTAACAAATGTCTGACTTAGCAATAGAAATGTTGGGCTCAATTGTCAGTGTAGGACTACGTGTGCTCTTCACAATTTTTTTTTTTTTTTTTTGTGGGCATATTGTATTGAGGTATATTTATTTATTTGATTTATTTAAATCCTGCCTTTTATTAGTTTGATAAATAACTCAAGGCAGTGAATATACCTAATGCTTTTGCCTCCTCCTATTTTCCCTATAACAACAATCTTGTGAGATGGATTGGGCTGAGACTGCCTGGTCCAAAATCATTTCACCTGGGTTTCATGTCTAAAGTGGGATTAAGAAATCACAACCTCTTGGTTTTTAACCTGGTGCCTTAATCTCTAGACCAGAGGTGTCAAACTCGATTTCATTTAAGGCTGCATCAGGGTTGTGTTTAACCTCGAGGGGGCAGAGTGGGTGTGGCCATGGTGGGTGTGGCCAGCCTGATGTCACCGTATCAGGGGGCGCCTGTAGTGGCCCGGGCGCTCTGCCAGTGAAAACAGACTCCCGAGCTCCGTTTTCAGGTGGAACAGCCTCCTGCAACCCTCTGCCAGCAAAAACAGAGTTCAGGAGGGCCACATTTTCACTGGCAGAGGCACTGAGGGCTGGTCCTTCGCTGTTTCCAGGGCAGCCCTGCAGGTCAAATTTAAGTATGCCGCAGACCGGATTTGGCCCCTGGGCCTTGAGTTTGACTCCCTTGTAATGGATGGGACTTCAACTCAATCCTCCCCACAATTTTACTAAGCACTGTTTTTTTTGCTGCATTCTTCAAAGAGAAGAAAACAGCATCCTCTTGCAATACTACAAAATGAGTCTGGGATAAAGTTAGTAGCTTTTCTATTACTAAGTGCTTTATTACTTTAAATCAGAGTTTGAAAGTACAATCTAAAGACCTCATGAACTCTACTGGCAACCTTTCCCAACCTTCTCTTAGCCCCCTCTGTTTGCCAGAGAAGATTAAACAGGAAGTGGAGTTTTTAAAAATCACTTGTAAGAATGACATGGAAGAACTTGGTTAAACATAGCTAATTTCAGACCCCATGTTCTCATTCATATTGACCTCATAATGTTCAAGATGAGATGACTAGATGGTGAGCATTTTCCAGTTGTGGAGAGAGTCTAACAGAATAGAACTCTGTCTTCTCATGCCCAATTAATAGCTGGTCCTAAAACATCTCAGCTCAGAGTTGTTTTAGAGAATAGTATCTTACTTTTCTATTTCCTACACTGCTCTTTGGTAATCTAATTCCAGGAGATATTCTACATTTTAGATGTTAAAGATACAATATGCCTGTGCCCCAACCTCAGTTTTGCAATTTCCTTCCAAGTTGGCACTGCTAAATTTTGGTGACCAAGCAAATAAATTCCTCTACAATCAATACTTCCCAATTTGAGAAATTTCCACATGAGTGGATTTCAATTTTTAGAATTCTCACCAATGGCCATGCTGCTTAGGGTATTCCGAAGAGCATCCATGATAAAAAAATTCATTATAAACAGTGGATATTGTTTTCTCCTATACTAATCTATATAATGGGAAATTGCAAAAGCAAAACAACAGGATGGAACTAAAAAATGTATAGCATAGTTGCAAGTGGGAGCATCTGCATAGCTAACCAGAAACAAAAGGTGATCCATAAATATTCAGATGGAAATGCCATCTCCCAGGGTAGCCTCCAGAGACAATGCCATTCATTTTAAGAGTTGCTTGGCATTCAGTTCTCATTCTACTAAAGTGTATGAGAGTAAGGAATATTAATCATACTGTGAGTAAAATTTCCTTTCCTACTAGATACACACCAATTTCCACATTAAGTGCTCCACAAGTTAGCCTAAGGCTCTGGATGAACAAGTTATTCTGATTACTTAGATCTCAGCAAAATCTTCATTATGAATGCATATTTAGGAAGACGTTCGCATAGTACTACTCTGTAAACACAGACTCACCTGTGAAAAGCCACAGTTCAAAAGTTAAGCTTTCTGGTCATTTTTGTGTTCGTCTTGATTGATGATGGGGAAAATGTCTCTATTTCAGTATATGTCTCAGATATCCCAATTGGTAAACTTCAATTTTTATAAAATTTCCTTTAAAGAATCAGACCGTCAGGGCTCCAGCATTCACCCCCATTTAAATCATGAGCCTCTAGCCAGATCTTTCAGAGCTTAAAAAAGATTTATTAAGAGTGAACATGCCGGTGCTACCTGGGTGTACCTGACTCTGAGACACATCATTCAACTCACCCTTGACCCTGGTTTCCCCCCACCCCCTGGATGTATATTCTCCAATGGGACACATTCATAGCCAAGAGTCATCAATCATGCTCTCCACTAATAATCTTGTGCACCAGGAGCTTCAGCTGCCTAGCAATTATCTATGAAGGCATTTAAGGAATGCACTACTTCCCCGCTCCCTTTCTGCTGGCAACTCTTAAAAGACCAGATAAATATTTTATGAGTTGACACAGACAATCTACAAGCAGAATTTATTTATTTAGCATATGGTAAATACATGGACTTATGTCAAATGTTAATGTCCAGTCCACCCAGTCATTCAAGGACAGGGTGGTTTATGTTGAAAAAAAAAAACAGACATTGGGCCAGTGCAAGCTCTTGATGGACATTCGGACACAACGTGATGGATATTTTGTCGAGGAGCACCCCAGTCAAACTGGGGGGTAGAGATACGACCCTACTTAAACAATGAGTCCTTTGCGGTGTGATGCTAGTTCTCTTCCCTGTGGTGCATCATGGATAGCACAATAGTGTGAACCAAATGAAGAGCAACAATTGGCAACCAGACTACATCGACAAATTGGCAGTTAATGACAGTTGGCAGCCAGACATTTTTGTAGAACTTCTGGCTCTCTAAATGCAAGCAGAATATTTTTTATTGGGTAATGGATTAACTCACCATTCAAACATTTTGATGGGGAGATTATTTTCCATGAATTGAGACAACTGCACAAATGCTAGCAATGAAAAAATATATCATTTAAAAATTATTTTACACCAACAATTTCTAACCAATTTGGTTAAATCTCCATGCTCCTGAATTATTATTATTATTTTTTTACCTTTCTACACTCATCTATTTTCTTAAAAATAAGTGGTACTTTCCTGTAGTCATGATTCCAAACTGACTGGACAAATTAAATCCAGCCAAAGAAATATCCCTATTCAAATGCTAGTAAAGTAGAATACTAAAAAATTAAACATGCTAAATCACTCACAACTCTCCTACTCCCAAAATAAAATAATTGGCTTCTTGCAGGCAATCATAAATACGTATAAAAAAACACCAGCCTTCTCTCCACATATCCAATATTTGGAGAATTTGTTTCATATTTACGATATAAAATAAATAAAAATATAGAACAGAACATGCGAAAGGAAAAGGAAAACAGGAGAAAATGGGAAAATAAGAAAAATAGAAAAGAAATATTTAAATAAATGACTTCTAATCTTCATCACTAGTGCAATCAAATTTAATAATTCTTCACCTCCTAGAAGATTACATGCAAGTATTTCTTCTTCCCACAACCCATTCCTTATCTATATGCAAATCCATACATTATTAACATTTTAGTCTTGATTAATGGGTATGAATTATTAAAGGGACAGGAAAGCAGAAAACTAAGAAGAAAGGATAGAATTTAATAACTTAAAAGCAGTCAGGCAGCTTGCTGGAATCCTGAACTCCAAACATACAGTCCATATTATGTCCACACAATGATATTTTGTTAGTATCCTATATAATTTTGCCTAACAGATTAAAAGAAATAATGGTAGAACCCCAGTATTTGAATTAGTATTTAAATTATTTTCCCTGATTAAAAAGGCATTGTGTGCCCTCAGACAGAAAGGTGGAATATAAATAAAATCAAATAGTAACTTGCAGTATTTGGATAATATTGTATATGGATATATGTGGGAGAGAGATAATATCTATTAAAAATGTATTAAATATCTTAAAAGAGTAGTGATACATGAATTTAATCTGGGAAATGTAATTAAACCTAATGCATCCTATCTGGTTCCTGCATAAATCTGTAGCTTGAATAACTGTATTTATTTTTGGATGGAACTTTTCCAAATATTTTTGTGTCAAAATGGATCCTACTCTGCATTATATACTAGGAAGCATAATTTACACTGCTCACATTAAAATGCAGTCCAAACAGAATACTAGACTTATCCCAGTAAATTCTCCATATTACACCTCATTCAAATGTACAAAAAGAATGCATCCATTGTACAATGTATCAGCAAAATGACCACATTTATTATATGATATACTTGTACAATTGAAAAACAAAGCATCAGAAACAGTTTACTATCTCCAACACCAAAAGGACCGTTCTGCAAACTTTCCCCATTCCATAAAACTGAGAATAGATCTATACTGTAGAGCAGGAGTGTCAAACTCTCATTGTCATAGCTCATCATGTGATGTATCACAACTTTTTCCCCTTCGCTAAACCAGGCATGGGCGTGGCCAGCATGTGACACATCTGAGCCATGGGTCATGAAATTGACAGCCCTGCGCTAAAGTGTAGACCCTACAGTGTTAAAGAGGGATCTTAAGGTCCCCTTTGTTCAATGGTACTTTAAAATGGCGAGTATGGTATACTTAGTATAGTATACTAAGTGCCACAATTAGAATAAAATAAAACCTATAATATATAATCCCTCTTCCTCTTTCCAAGCAGAAAAGGAAAATCTCATTTCTGGCCCTTATCTATAGGGAGAGAAGAGTGGACAAAAGGAATACAAAATTTCTAAAAATTCTGCAAGTTACCATCTAAAACAGGGATGTCAAACTCAAGGCTTAGATCTGGCCCGCACAGCCTTGGAACAGCAGCCTATGTACCACATACTATATGGCCATCCATGTAGTTCTCCTTTATATAGTATAAGAACATGCAAATTGGGGGAAATCTGAAAACTAAAATTCCGGCACAAGTTTATGTGGATCAGAACAGCTCCATTTTCAGAAAGAAAGACTGAAAAGAAACTTATCTCAGACATATTGCATAGACCATAAAACAATTTTAGTCAGTTGGTGTTTCTCAGTTTTGGCAACTATGTGAATTTCAATTTCCAGAAACCCCCGGGCATTATGCTATGCTCCAAACATTGTATTACGTTGTCCATTCTATCATCTATACCCCAATTACAGCAATTTCTTAAAATTAAGAAGCAAGTAGGACCACTCTATCAGATTGAGAGATTAACCACTTTTAGATCCTCGTGTCCATAAAAGTTCCTTCTGATCAGTAGAAAACTCCTTTGCAACTATGGACCAGCAGTTGGTTATGGTTTTCATACTACAGTAACTTTTTCTATTTTGCTAGTTTTCATATTAAAGATTGAGGATGGTTACTGATCTTTGTAAATTATCGTAGAAACTATTTAGGTCCAGCAACAGCAAAATGAAATGCATAACTGGCAGCCAAGATATAAAATAATAGTCAAACAGCAATTCAAAGGACCATCTCATGTGCTGTAACAATCTAATTCTGAGAACACCATCCCATCCACAAAGCCTTGCAGTGTTTCACAGTTTCCCTTCACTCACGGTATGCTTAAAAGAGCACACAGGTACTTCTCTCTTTGCCCAAAACCTGAACTTTTCCCCTTAGCTAAAATTAAATTCCACATTTGTACCCATTTGATCCATCTCAACATCTCCATCTACATCAAGAGACAAAAACACAATTTCAGCTCATCTGTACCAGCTACTTATTTCAATCCTCATCCACTTCACATTGAAAATAGAGAATCTGCACTTGGGTTTACTTTGCTGTTACTTTCTTTTTATAGTTTCATTGGCTGCAGATCTTTATTTTAAACATCTGAGTACTGCATTTCATTTATGGATTTTCTCATGCATAAATACAGTTTGGTTTCACTGCAGCAATATTATTTTTTTGTTTCTAAGCGCTAGGACAACAATACTTTACACAATGCTAATTTTGGAAGTAGGAGAGATTTCACGTACATTTAACTATATTCATTATGGGCACGAAAACAAGTTTATAAAGGGATATTTAGGAGTAGAGCTATAATGATTTATGACTGACCCATTTGACTTTTCTTATTAGCTATAAGTCTAGGCTGTTCTCCAGGAGGCAATCTGTTGATACCTCCACCGCCTACTCTGAAGATGGTTCTAATTTAAAAACTTAGGCTATTTATGCTGCATATGTATATTTTTTACTACTCTTGGCAGATATTAAAGAAATCACATTTGAAAAGTTTTCTTGAGCACACACAAAAATGTAGGTAACCTCTTGGTAAGTAGGGCACAATATTAATTTAACTTTGGAAATCTTCAAGCATGTCATTTTGGTGTGTGTGCCTGAGAAGATAGCAGACAGTGCTTCTTTGCTATTGATTTATTTTTTATCTTGTTCCTGATCCCCCTTCTGATAACTTTCTAATAATCCAGTGTCACAAAATGATTATATTCATAGATGCCAGCACAGCAGTGGGTCTCAACCTTTTCTTCAACATGAACCCCCTTGAAATACCTTTTGTGGCCATGGATCATGGCCAGGGACCACCAAGATGTAACTCAAGATTTAAATCATAACTTTTCTTCAAGCCCTGCTGAACCTCCTGTGATGACATCACAGCCCACCCCCCCCAGTGGACTCCAATTTGAGAAGCATTGCAGTGTAGCAGGGGTGTCAAACTCAAGGCCAGATCCAGCCTGCAGGTTGCTTAGATCTGGCCTGCAGGGCCACCCTGGAAACAGTGAAGGAACACCCTGGGGTGCCTCTACCAGTGAAAATGGAGGTTGGGAGGGGTGTGTACATCTCTTCTGTGCTCCGTTTTCACGGGGAGAAGGTTGCAGCCAAAAATGGAGCTCGGAAGCCCATTTTCACTGGCAGAGTTCTTAGGCCACCACAGGTACCCCTGAAATAAGTGATGTTGAGTTGGTCATGCCCACCCTGGCCATGCCTACCCTTGGCCTCTGAGATCAAACACAACGCTGATGTGGCCCTTAATGAAATCGAGTTTGACACCCCTGCAGTATAGTATATGAGATTAAAGGTGTTGGTAGCAGTTTTCTAAGACATCAGCCAAAGAACAAAAATCAGACAAGGATGCCCAAGAATAACAACAAAAATTTCTAAGTTTGTTGCTTCAACCAATAACATAATCTCACATTTCAGGAACCATTGCTTTGCTCTTCAACAATAATGAAGGTTCTTAGAGACCCTCCGTGCTGATTCATTCTCTAGCCACAAGATGTGATGAAACCTCAAGACCTCACAGCTTGAGATAACAATGCAATGAAAGACAGGGGTTGGTAGAATAAGCTGTACAACCAATGTACCCTTGATTTGCCTCAGTCATCGGATGAGAAAAATAATATAACTCTATTCCTTCCCTCTGATCCTGGTTCCTCATTTATTTACTCTTAACGACACCGTAACTGCATCATTCTAAGCCTTTCCTCAGACATCAGCCAAAGTTGTATTTTCACTGTAGTCTTGAAACAATAACTAAAAAGACAACTACTGGATATTGATTCCAGATAGATAGGATACTATGGCTTCAGAAAGGACTCTTGCTTGCTTTGTTCATCTCATGCTAGGCATCTGATATTTTTTGCATTAACTCTGTAAACTACTTAGAGAGGGCTGTAAAGTACTATAAAGTGGTATATAAGTCTAAGTGCTATTGCTATTCATTAGATGTATTTCATTGCAGCTTCATTGCCAGTAGAAACATGTGGAAAGGAGTTCATTAACTGAATCTTGCCTTCGGTGTTATTTACAAACATGGGTACACTTAATACGATGTCTGCTTTTTTACTTTGATATCCAAATACTTGACCCTCAGGTTTTCAAATGCCAGCAATCAGCAAATGAAGACAAATACCAACTGGATAGTATACTTGAATGACAGTTTTCATTCCAGTTTATGAACAAAATCATTGTAGCTTATTAACTGCTACAGTTACTGCAAAAAAAAAAAAAATGGCAGTGGAAATGTTAGTGAACAAAGGCAGCCTCTGGTATTTTGGAAGTCATTTGCATATAGGATAATAAAGTATGGAATAAGTCACAATTTTTCCCCCTGTTCTTTGATAATATGGAGACATTGCTTACATTTTTCTACATCTTGAAAGGAGTTTGACAATTGTTGGTTACACTACAGATCCAGTAAGTGCCTTAATTTCATAATGCAAGGATATTAATATAACATGGACACCTGTTTTCACTCCAAAAAAAAAAAAAAAAAAAGACAGTGCAGGTAATCTTCAGTGTACAACCATAATCGTGCTGCAAATTTCCATTGCTAAGCAGGACACCTGTTAAGTGAGCTGTGCCCCATTTTATAACTTTTTTTTGCAACAGTTGTTAAACAAATCACTGCAGTTGTTAAATGAATCATGTGGTTGTTAAGCTACTCACAAGCCTTGGTGGAGCAGTGGTGAGAATGCAGTACTGCAGGCTACTTCTGCTGCCTGCCAGCTGCCTGCAGTTTGGCAGTTCAAATCTCATCAGGCTCAAGGTTGACTCAGCCTTCCATCCTTCTGAGGTAAGTAAAATGAGGACCCACATTTTTGGGGACAGGATGCTGATTCTGTAAACTGCTTAGAGAGGGCTGCAAAAGCACTGTGAAGCAGTATATAAGTCTAAGTGCTATTGCTTCTCTGACTTCCCCCTTTTATTTGTTTGTTAGAAGCAAGCTGAGAATGGTGATCACATGACTGTGAGAGAGTGCAACATGTTAGTTGTCAAGTGCCCAATTTTAATCACATGACCATGGGACTGCTGCAACAGTCATAACTGCGAAAATCAGCCCTAAGTCACTTTTATCAGATTGTTACTACTTCAAATGGTCACTAAATGAATGATCATAAGCCAAGGACTATCTTTAAAATGACAAACAAATGAAGGACAGTCTCAAAGTTTCTAGGAAATTAGGATGGTCATTAAGAGGTAGGAAAACTTTCAGTGCTGAAGGCCAACAGCCACATTCTCCCCAACAGGCAATCATCAACTTTAAATTCAATTAATCAGAAATTGGAGTTAAAATTACGAATTGCTGGCAACTTGGGTAGGGCATACTTAATACTGAAATTTCTGATCCTGAAATCTCAGGATGTAGATGCTTTCTAATCTTTGAACAGTTCTAGTGAAGCAGATCAACTGGAGTTCAAGAAAACAGAATGCCTTGCTTAGAATTTAATAAAGCCAGAATGAACTTTTATCTCTTCCAAATTGAAGATATGAGTTTATAAACTAGAGATTAAAGGATTCTGCTACTATTACAAGACAGATGTCTTTCAGGCTCAGCTATGATATTAAAGAGGAGACAGCCTGAACTGTTTGAAATTTATACCGAGGAAGTCTTACACAAAATTGCCTGGCATATTTGTTTGCTTTATTTAGAAAGCCTGTTTCATTGAAAGAAAATATCTTTCCATATACATGGTTGCTTATTATTATTATTTGCTCTGACATTCATTTACTCAGTTTGCAGATCAGTTGTTTCAGATCCAACAAGTAAAAACATAATTGATTTTTGAAGAATGTTCATTAGCTTGCACTTTAGATGCCCAATGCATTGTTCCTGTCATCACTTACATTCTAATTTAGTCTTGTTTACTGTTTATTTGTTGGGTGTTTCTTCTTATACTATATTTTGTATAAGCAGTTTGTCTATGAATGTGCCACCACCTTCTTCCATAACAATTGCTGTGCCAAAATAAGAATAACAGTAAAGACAACCTTTAAAATAAATTCAATAAAAGGTGGAACACACATGAAAATATTTTAAGTCACTATATATGCCTGAATATATTGTAAAGTACACTTTTTTATCATCATAAGAACATGGCTACTGTTCCACACAGATCTATAGTTACCTAATGAAGAAATATGAAAGCAATTGTTGATCTCTCCTGTATTTTTTTAAAATAAAATCAGTTCTATATCAGAGCATGGTACAAATGTGTAAAGATTTTTCTCGCAACCTAGACCCACTCATTTTTTGTAATCTCACAGTGTAGACGAAGCAAATACTGCATGTCTCCTAGCCGCATTGCAATATTTGAGGGGCTGGCACAGCGAAGAGGGGGTCAAGCTATTCTCCAAAGCATCTGAAGGCCAGACAAGGAATAATGGATGGAAACTGATCAAGGAGAGATTCAATCTGGAAATAAGGATAAATTTTCTGACAGTGAGAGAGCAATCAACCAATGGAACAGCTTGCCTTCAGAAGTTGTGGGAGCTTCATCTTTGGAAGCTTTCAAAAACAGATTGGACTGCCATCTGTCAGAAATGGTGTAGGGTCTCCTGCTTAGCCTGGGGATTGGACTAGATGACCTACAAGGTCTCTTCCAACCAGAGGTGGTATTCAGCAGGTTCTGACCAGTTCGGTTTTGAGTAGTTTGGAGAACCGGCAAATACCACTTCTGACTGGAGATTTTACAGTATCCTTCTTCTCCTGCCATGCTCACCAAGCCATGGCCACAGAACCAGTAGTAAAAAAAATTAAATCCCACCACTGCTTCCAACTCTGTTAATCTGTTAATTCATTCTCAATTTATAGGATAGGATAGGATAGGATAGGATAGGATAGGATAGGATAGGATAGGAACAAGCCAAGGATAAACCAAAAATAGAGAGAAGAACAGTTTTGTCCTTTGCTATTTTAGGGATCCTAAAGTGAGGATGAACCTAAATAATTTCACTCTGAAAAAAACAGTAATTCAAGTGCTCAGGCTATTATGGTGATCACACAGGAAAAGATGATGTGGAGACTGAAACTACTGATTTCCTGATTGCTTTCTTTTGCTTCATAAATTGTCTATTCTTAGTGATTAGTTCAAAAACTAAAGAAAAAAAAAGAGTGGATTTCAGTCCCTTTAAAGTTCAAAATATGGAAACTTATATATATATATGCAAACCACAAAGAAATAAACGGCTGTTTAGACCAGGGCTGACAAACTCTCGGCCTGCGGGACAGATGCATCACACGCTGGCCACACCCACACTGGTTTAAAGAGGAGAAAAAGTCCCAAAACATCACTGACACTGCCATGACGACATGACTTTGAGACCCCTGCTTTAGACCTATTAACCTTATCGTACCAAGTCATCTCGAGCAGAGAATGTCACGGCCTCAATTCCTATATGATTCTATGATCAATAATACTAAATGTGTGGATAGTTTTGTTTTTCTCCAGTACTTTCTGGCTACATATAACACTTTGAAAACTAGAATGGACAAAATTTATAACAAAATAACAGAGTTGGAATGGACCTTGTGGGTCACCTTGTCCAACCCCCTTCCCAAGCTGGAGACCCTATACCATTTCTGACACGTGGTTGCCCAGTCTCGTCTTGATAGCCTCCAGCGATGAAGCATCCACAACTTTTTAAGGCAAGCCATTCCATTGGTTGATTGTTCTCACGGTCAGAAAACTTCTCCTTATTTCTATTTGGAATTTCTCCTTGATCAATTCCTTCTAGCATTGTCATTTGCTGTGAATCATTT
Organism: Notechis scutatus; assembly: GCF_049901735.1. Taxonomy (NCBI): domain Eukaryota; kingdom Metazoa; phylum Chordata; class Lepidosauria; order Squamata; family Elapidae; genus Notechis; species Notechis scutatus. Next base: position 17,472,786 of record NC_142012.1, on the reverse strand, counting down.
ATAAATCAGTTAATTATGAGAACTGGAAGTACAGAGCTGAATGATGTCTGTATACCCCACTGTAATGAAGCATCCAAAGTGAATCCTTATTAAGACAACTTGTCTTAATGTTTGACAAATGGAAGCAGAATAATTCTCACCAAATTCAATCCTAGCTATGTGGATATAGCAACTTTCCTCTGGTGACCTCCATATATTTTAAGACTGTAATTTTTCCAACAATTAGGTAACAGCCAAAAAGGAAAGGGGTTTTTGAGGGGTTATCCCAATTCAAGTGGACAAGTGTACCATGGGAATAATGCTAGGAAGATCTCAATTTATCTGGACATCAAGGGAGGAAAACCGAAGTATAAGGATAAAATCTTAGCAAATGCAAAATTCAGTAATGACCTCAAAGCAATATTATAATGATTCAGTCAAAGACACCCATGTAAAAGTCCTTATTAAAAATATAACATCAGTTTTGTATACATAGGCATGCAATCTTTTACTACAAATGTTTGGCAATATTTCTTCGTTTTATAACAACTTTTTCCAAGATGTTGGCTGTAATGCTTTATGAAATGCTTCTAGCTAATTGAATTATTTCTCCAGAAAACTGAGAATTCTAACACCCTAAATTAATAATTTCACACAGAGAAAAAGCACGATGCCTAAATTCTAAAAGGTCAAAGGGAAATAAATTTAAATTCTTGTTTGATAAGGTCTCAAACTTAATAAGATTATTCCAATGAGGAGATACAGCCAGAAAGAAGGGCAGGAGGAAAACTTGTAATGAGCAATATGACCAGTTAATCAATAACAAGGAAAAAAAACCCTACTCCTCCCACCATAATTAAAGAGACTTTAATTCAATTTCATGTTTTTAATTATTTATTCTGGCAGCAATCCTCAGAAGGAATTATTTAATAGCCAGCCAGGCTGAATATATATATTTAAAAAAATATGAGAAGTGAGATTCAGTTATTTTGAGTGTATCACTTCATCTGCCAGCAGAATATCAAACCTCATACTATTGAGGGAAGAAATATCCACTGGTTCAGTTCCAAACTGGGAGAAAGACACTGTAAACATGGAAGCTATTTGGAAACATGGCTTAATGATGAAGCAGAACTATATGGGTTCTGGGGCAGCTGACCACATGAGGCAGCTGAGAATGGGTTTTTTTATAACTTCTCTTGGGCTTTGCACCTGAGCTTTCTGTTCCTGTGCAAGAACATGTATTCTGTTGGCTGTTGTCAGACTCCCATGGGGCTATGTAGGGGTTATGTAGGAGTCATAGCTGGGTCTATAGGCAAATTACAAATCCTAGCTGTTTGTCTGAGCTAAGTTTGACTAAGTTTTGACTGCTCTGAGATGATGCAATTAAGAGCCTTGTGTTCTGAAAGGATGTTGGGCAATTTCTATTGTGGCTTAATGGCTTTTTCCTGAAGGATAATCCCATCATCCTGGAGCTGAAAGTCTTTTGTTTTGTCGATAGGCTGGCCCAGTCTTTCTTAATGGGCACAAAATATCTGCTGGGGGCTATTAAGACTCAGTCTCCTTCCTGCCTCTAATATAACCCCAACAACATGTTTCCATTTCTCACTTAGGGAAATATAATATTCTCTCTTTTTAATATTTCCTAAAATATTTTATTCTTCTAGGAGGGGGGGGTGGCTTCCCACACTATCATTTCATATGCAAAAAAACTACTCACATGACAATCATCACTGTCACCATCATTTAATACATAACCAGGCATAATTTACATCTGTATAAATTATGCAAGTTTACAGCCTGCATGTTTTTATTTCATATTATTTTATAATCTATCTCTAATTTTGCCGACTGCCAGCAGTTCGATTCTGACCAGCTCAATGTTGACTGAGCTTTCCATCCTTCCAAGGCCAGTAAAATGAGGACCCAGGTTGTTGGGGGCAATAGTCTGACTCTATAAACCGCTTAAAGAGGGCTGTAAAGCACTGTAAAGCAGTATATAAGTCTAAGTGCTATTGTACCTCAGTTTCTTTGGAAATACTATTCTTTCTTTACTAACTTCCTTCCAAGAACTATATGGTCCTGCTATATTTTAGGTGAACTTGCATTTAGGTGGTTTTGCAGGATGGGGATAATTAACATTAATTGTACTATTAGCAGACCAGAGGAAGAAAAGAAAGCATTTAAGGACTCTTTTAAGATTTACTGTGCTTTTAATTAAAAGCTTCCTTGAAGCTTCCCCTGTGCTAATGTTTTGAGTTCAGCACAAGTTTATTAAGCCAACAAGCATGCCAAAGTGTTTTACTAGAACAGAAATAAATAAACATTCCCAGGTGTGGTAAGTTACTGCAAGCTAATGGTTAAAGTATTGGACTAAAAGTGAAGAGATTTGATTCCAATTCAAAACTGGAAGTAAGACTGCTATGTATGCCTTAATAAGCTCTTGGAAGAAAATAGATTACAAATTATTTAACCAATTCAAGAAGGAGTTTTTAAAGGTGTTAACAATGTCAAGATGGGCTTATTTGGATAAATGACAGGTGCTGCTTGACAAACAATTAGTTATTCACTTGTCTGTAGCCCATCATGAAATGTGTGTGTGTGTGGGGGAGTGATTTTAGATGAGATTTCCTTTTTTTTTTTTTTTAGTAAAGAGACTATACAGTAATGCAGTTTTGTATGTAGATAGATTCAGGATGATTATAATATATAATATGGTACATACATGCCAACACATGGAGAGACACAAATATACACAAAAAACTAGTATATAAAATATACAATGTGGTATTCATAGTATACAAAATAAATTGCAATTATTGTAACCAATTCTATGTGGGACAAACAGGAAGGCAATTGACAACAAGGGTTCAGGAGCATCAATTAACAGTTAAACCACACAACCAAAAATTCTTGAGCTCAAACAAATAATCAACACCAGTTCAATTGGGAAGAAACGAAAATCATTGGCTATGCCAACACCTGCAACACACGTGAAGCCTGATATTTTACCAGAGGAGCAATCAACAAGCATATTGATCTAGATCAGAGGTATCAAACTCACATCATCACGGCGGCATCACACAACATATTGGGACTTTTCCCCCCTTCGCTAAACTGGGAGTGGCTGTGGCCAGCACATGACACATCTGGCCTGCGGGCCGGGAGTTTGACAGCTCTGAATACATAAGAGTTTGACAGCAAATGAATACATAAGAAACCATTCATAACCAACGTAAGAGACTATTCGAATGACCAATCAGCAAGAGAAACCATCAGCTGCTCAGAATTTAAATACAGCTCGTGGGGTCAAACTGGTGGCCTATGGGCTGGATGCATCACATGCAGGCCATGCCCATCCCAGCTCCATGAAGGGGGAAAATGTTGTGAAGCATCATGTGATGGCAAAGTGACGCAGTGAGTTTGACACCCGTGATATAGCTCATGACCAACTGAGCAGACTGGCACACAAGACATTTATGAGCTAAGGAGAATAGAACAAGAAAATCCTGCTGATGATGTTACCTAGACTGGTAACAAAACATTTAGACATTAAATTGAAACAAGCTTGGAGAGCAAACCACTATCAAAAACAAAAAAAAGCCTAGTTTTTGAACATTATAAAATTGTTGCTTTATAAAGATTACTTGGAAGTTCATTCCACTTCTGATTGTAATGTAACTTTTTCTATTCTGCATTGTCCCAGGATAACACAAATAACTGACTGCAACTGTTATTATAGAATGTAATTCATGGCTTGGACAATTAGTTTGTTTTGATCAAGGTACATTCAGGAAAGCTCTGTAATCTAAGGAAGGTATTACAGTGGTACTTCGATATTCATCGTTAATTGGTTCCCGGAGGTGCTATGAGTACCAAAAATAATGAGAACCAAACAAATTTTCCCATAAGGAATAAAGTAGAGAATCATAAGGTGGCCGACATCAACAAGTTCTTACTTGTGTTTTGAGTACCAAACAAACAATGAGTACCAGGAGAAAACGTTCATGTCAAAATGCATTGAGTAGCAAATTCAATGAGTTTCGAAGCAGCTGAGTTCCAAGATTCCTCTGTACAAGCATGGAATTCAGCTTTCATGACTGTATAAATAAGAACTAAAGATAGTCTATGACTGTGATTCACTTGTCATCTTTAGGAATTATTTTTCATAAAAATGCCTGTGAAATTACTTTCATCTTCTATCAATGTTCTTTTTTTAAAAAAATCAATTTAACGCTCAATTTATTGACAGACTAGGAATGGGTTAGAAAAATCGCCACATTTTTATTTTTTTTCCAAATTCCAAATTACTGTTTCATTCAGTTTAATTGAATATTTGGATTAAACTGTTATGCATAATTTATAAGTATACCTAGATAAGAATATGCACCTGTTTCTTTCCCATCATTCTGATAAGACACAACACATTTATAAACCTGTTCTCAAACTCATGGTTTCCAGTCCTACTAAATAATGGTTTACAAATCTTGGCTTTATTTAAACATTATATTAACCATTCACTGAGATTTACAAGGTGTAATAAGATGGACAGATCCACACTAAACAAGTGCTCCATTATCAAAGTAACAAGCCAACTTCCACTCTCTGTGGCTATTCTCCTCCTTTGGCAGGGACCTTTCCAACATGGCCGACTTTCTGTCTATTCTCCAACAGCTGTCCCCCTCTTCCTATTGCAATGCATCAAGTACTAAACAAAAAACAATTAGTAGGACAACATTTTCATTTCAAAATGTGCCAAGTACCAAATCTGATGAATTCTGAAGTAGTTGTGTACTGAGGTACCACTATAAATCCCTAATATAGCCATCTCGGGATTTCTTCACTTCAGATTGATCCACACTTGTTTCACCCCCTTTTATATTTAATCCCATTGACTTTTTAGGAGATTCTTTATTGACTTCAATTACCAAAGTTTTAATTTTTATTTAAATTGTTTTGAATTTTCCTTCCCTTTTTAAATGTTAACCATTCCTTATTCATATAAGTACAACTGAGTTTTATCCTATTTTGGTCAGCATGCCACAAATGTGACCAAATCCCAATTCCATTCAGAGCGTAGATTCTCACATGCTTCTATGAAAGCTAGAATCTTTAATCCAACCTTACAAGGCAACATACTGTTTCCACCCACCCCCTAAGTAGAAGGTTTAGTGTACTGAGACACATTCAGGACACAGTTCGTTAAAGACCCTTATTGTGAAGTTTTATTAAACTCCATAACAATACTCCAGATGCACAAGTTCATCAGAGAGCAAAGAATCATCATTCTCTACTCTCATTTTTAAAAGTATAAAACTACATTAAATTCACATAGTTTTGCTTACATGAATTGTCATGCATGCAAAAAGCTATCTTTCCATTTCATCAAGAAGTAGGCATCTCAATGCCTGCCAGATGTCTTGAACTTTAATTCTAAATGTATGCATCCATCATGGCAATTGTAATTAATAAATAGTTCAGAATAACAATGTCAATAGCAATTAGATTTATATACCTCTTCATAGTGCTTTACAGGCCTCTCTAAAAGATTTACAGAGTTAGAATATTGCCCCCAACAATCTGGGTCCTCATTTTACTGACCTTGGAAGGATGAGTCAACCTTGAGCTGGTGAGGATTGAGGGAATCAAAGTCCTGGCAATGTGAGCAGAGTTAGCCTGCAATACTGCATTCTAACCACTGTGCCACCAAAGTTCTTATCACCAGGCTACCAAATTGTCTGCCCTGATAGAGTCAGCTTCCTCAAAGGTTGTCTCATTTGGGCTCCTAGATCAGGAGTGTCAAACTCAAGGCCCCTAGGCCAAATCTGGCCCATCGTCAGGGTTCCAGTGATAGCCCTAATTAAATAATGAGCCTTGAGCCAAGCTTCAAAACAACTCAAAAGATTTATTAGGAGAAACATGCCAGCATTAACCCAAATGAAGCCAACTCTGGCATATGTAATCCCCCTGGGTGCATCATAAATCAGATTCTCCAATGAAGCATGTTCATAAGCCAGGTGTCATCAATCACATTCTCCAATGAAGGATTTTTGAGGCCAGAAGATCTGGTAGCCTAGCTACAATCTTTTTAAGATAATGGTGGAATATACTTCTGGTTTTACTGATTTACTGCTTCTTCAGATCCCCCCCCCACATTTATGGCAACTTGAAAACAGGCATAGGAATGTTATACGAGTTGACATCCATGATGTAGTCAGATCGATCCAGCCTGTGAGGCCGTCCTGGTCTACCCAATGCAAAGAGGGAAGATCGACCTGGTCTACCCAGTTTGAAGGAGGATCAGGCTAGTGTACCTTCGGCCCAGACTACCCAGTGCAAAGAGGAAACCTGCCAGCAGTTTGGGGAGTTGGCCACACTCATCTAGTTAGCCATGCCAGCCTGGCCTCCCAAGGTCAGCCACAGCCCTGATGTGGCCCTCAATGAAATTGAGTTTGACACCCCTGTCCTAGACCAACACCTGCTTCAGGTCATAGGCTTCAAGCTTTCTGCTTGGGTTTGCTTTGCTTTAATATTTGTACTGAATTTGTTTTGTACAAAAATAGAAAGGTCGGCATTTTGTTTTCATAGACACAAAGACTAAAAGAATTGAGCTTTTTTTATAAGGAGAAAAAGCTACTTAGTGTGATACAAACTCATATACATCAAGCACAGTCCCTCTATTGCCATCCTTGCTCATTATTTGTGCAAAAGCCTTTATTTATTAACTTAATAAATGGATCTCTGAAGTCATTTTGGTTTGTAAGTGCAATTTATGCTACTTGGCTCTCACAATAGAATTAATGGGGGGGAAAGCACATTTCCTTCTGTTATGGGTGTAGAATAATCACTCGGAGGCCATATTTCTTTATACATAGAGACTTACACATATGGGTGCTGCAGCTGAAAGAAATGTGAGATTATTATTTTTTTAGATATCAGGATATCGATTACTTAGTTAATGCGCTACAACGTGAGCCCGTCAGCTCTGTGCTGAAATCAATTTACAATTGAGGCCGACAAGTTATTGTATCAGAGCTAGCAGAACACAATAATGCTTGTTAGAAAATAGGGAAATGTAAAATATGATTATGGTGAGAAGATGCAGAGGTTTCAGGACTAATGAGTTATTTTAAAACTGGCTTATTTTCTGCTGATAGTGACCCACGAATGCAGCTGGATGAAATTCTCACTTCAAGTGGCAAGTTGAAGGGAGCAGTAGACTGATGCAAACTTGCAATTGTGAGTGGATCAAAGAGTCAGCCAGCTATGGAATGAGGGTTAAAGCTGAATACTTGGATTAGGAATTGGGGCATGTAATATAGTAATGGGACAAAGTCCTTGCCTGGATTTGGCGTCTCAGTTAATACTCAAAGGTTTCCTAGGCAGTGTCTCATGAAATTCTAGTTTAATTTGGCATCTATTTTCCAAGACTGGGATAAATCTTTGCACCTTGCAAAGATCATTTTTTGTTTTGCTTTCTAGGTGAATTTGCCAAAAATCATTTTGTCATTTTCCTTCCTCCAACTTTTAACAGTTTTACTTTTGCATTAAGAATTAATCCCTACACTGTATTTTGGACTATTTTTTCAGCTGGCAGTAAATACTGACACCAGAAGGAAGATACTCCTGGAAAGATAAACTTCTGAACAGGCCATGATTTTAATTCTCAATTTATTATACAATAGCTAATTCAAAGGTCATTTGTAAATCAAGAAATATATCCATCCAGAAATTGATGTACTTAGAAATCCTCTGACATTTCTAAGAGTTCTACAGATTAATTATTGAGCTTGTCATTTGTACTTCTATAACTGTCTGGCTTGGTACAGCAACCAAGGACAGGTACAGATTTCAATTGATAGTTGGGACTGCAGAAAAACAATTGCAACCAGTCTGCCATCCATTGAGGACCCGTATACAGCACAGGTCAGAAAGAGGACTGAGAAAACATCTACAGATCCCTCAACTCCTGGACATAAACTGTTTTAACTCCGCCCCTCAGGGCTGTTTTAACTCCTCCTCTCGGGATGCTTACAGGGCATTGTATGCCAAAGCAACGACACAGAGATAGTTTTTTTCCCTTGTGTCATCACTCTGCAGAACACCTGATTCCCACAGTACTATCTTAAGTCTAGGTATATTTATTATTATTATTATTATTATTATTATTATTATTATTATTATTATTATTATTATTATCTTTCTCATCTTCTCTACTACCTTCTCTTATCAATATCATTATTATGATTATTATTACTCTGTTGTATACTGAGAGCTTCTGCACCAGAGACAAATTCCTTGTGTGTCTAATCACACTTGGCCAAATAAAGTGTTCTATTTATCAGTTGTTTCAGTTCATTCCAGCACTTGTTTTCAAAAGCACTACAAATGATATTAATTTGCTCTAAAACACTAAATAAAGAATTCAGGGAATCCTACATGGATTTATTGCTGGATTGATTATTTACTAGTCATCCAGAAAGATTCAGCAGCCAGTTATTTATTCTACAATGGTCAAATTTACACTACAACCACTGCTACTTAATTAACTGTCTTGCTTTCAAGCTGGAATTGAGTAGAAACAAAACTGCTGCTGGCTGTCACGTCTAAGAGCTCGGTGTCCCAGGAAGTCCTTTTTTAAGTGTTTCCAAATCTCTGAATTCCAATAATAATATGGGAACTGAGTCATCTGGCAAGGATCAGCAAATTGACAGAAACAGAAGAATCAGTCAAGGATCAGATATTGTTTATAGAAGATAAACAAATCCTTATGATTGATTAAATCCATAACTATGGACAAATTCAAATACTAGGCCCTTCAGTCAAAGGCTGCTAAATTTGGCAGTTCTAATTATAACCTTGGATTATACTTATATGCATATGTTTACATTGGGCATTAATGAGGTAGACAATCTGCATAATATGTCATCATCCAAGCACTATCCAACAGACACAGTAATCCATTGATAGTCAACTGCCACAGATTTTGATACATCTACTTTAATCTGTGCATTTGATCTGTTATATCAAACACTGAATTACATTTAAGATTCATTGAATTCTTGCACCTGGCTCACCATTAGTTGTCTGAAGTCAGTATAAAAAGGAAGCCAATGTGACAGAATGACTACCAAACTGGCTTAAGGAAAGACAGAACTCTATTTAAAGTCTTTTCTCCTGAATCTCTGTGTGACATTGATCCTATCACTCTCCAGCTAAAGTGTGTCAAAAGGATAACTCTACAAATAAAATACCAGTCTGAATTTATTGCAGATATTACAGTGAAAGAAGACTCTGCTAAAATCTGCAATAACTAAAACTATTATTTTAGTAGGTTCTTAATCTTACACTATAATAGCAATGTCACCCTTCAGGAAGGTCAACTACCTCGGGAACCATGAAGTAAAACTATTTTAATAGAGTTCTTCTCTAAATTATTTGATTTACTGAAAGGAACCTGACCAAATCCATACTTCAATTTGGATCATATATTGCGTAGCCATAACATACAATGTGTAAGAAATTTCAAGCTGTTTATGTAGTATGTAGCATGTAGGATGTAGAGGATCTTCAAAATTATTTGGATATTTCTTTAAGGAAGGAACCTCCAATTTAATATTTATGTAATCTTGCATGGCATCTCTAATTCTAGGTTTTAATAAATTTGCTATGATGTGATAGCTGTATTCTAGTATTTGAGAGGCTGTCACAAAGAAGAGATGGTTAACTTATTTTACAAAGCATCAAGGCAAGACAAAAATGATGGATGTAAACTAGCTAAGGAGAGAAGCAACCTAGAACTAAGGAGAAATTTCTTGACAGTGAGAACAATAAACCAGTGGAATAGAAGTTGTGGGTGCTGGATAGCCACTTGCCTGGAATAATATATTGACTCCTGCTTGAGCAGGGGATTCTTAGATATGTAAAGCACACTGAAAAATTATTCTAATCTTATCAGAAGGTTCTTTCACTTTATTCAGCATTCCTTGGATGTTTCTTTTGAATGGGAACCTGAATATTTAGTTCAATACTGATGTTCCAGAGGCTTGAAAACCTGGCCATTTTCCAACACCTTGGAGTAAAATAGGATAGGTCTACCTATTTGTGCTGTTTTAATTGGTTTTTGTTATTTGGATTACCAACTAATAATTATTCTACAGTTACTTTTATATTTGTTCTGGTTAACTTTTAGATAGATAGATAGATAGATAGATAGATAGATAGATAGATAGATAGATAGATAGATAGATAGATAGATAGATAGATTATTTTTATTATTGTGAGCCACCCATATTGAGTTGGAGTCAGGCAGCATCCTGAATGAATGAATGAATGAATGAATGAATGAATGAATGAATGAATGAATGAACGAACAAGCAAGCTAAATCCAAGGCTTGATCCACTACTTGGAGGTGTATGATTGAAGCAGCTTAAAGGCTCAACTAAGTAGCTGTCCAACTGGGTACCATATATTGTTCAATGATTTTGTTTCTTTCCAGTCCATGCAAAGAAAGAATTAAGGAAGCTGAAGTGAATGTGTGCACATATCCCACTGAGTAAGACTAAGAAGCATTTATTGAATCTCCCACTGCATCCTTATCACCCTAACTGTCATTATGGGAACTTTATTGTTGCATAACTTAAGCTTCTGGAACACCAGTTCAAGTGCTCTGATTACGTAGTATAATCTGGAAATGATGGAATACATTCACCCATTACGATAGCAGTGCATCTTAGAAAGCTTTTTCCCCTGCAGAGACAAAGCACCAACTTTTCTAACTAAATTATATTTAAGTATAGCATGAGAAAAACAAGCCATTCCTTCTAACTTGCATTCTATAGCTTCGTAGATTCTAAATCTTTCATAACGTTTAGGTTGTGATTTAGCCATTTTTGTGGCAATTTCATTCCAACAATAGCCATCTTCTACAAACAGCATCAGAACTGCACTTTCTATCCAAAATGTGTGTGTGTGTGTGTGTGTGTGTGTGTGTGTGTGACAATTTACTTGCATTCATGGGGTTCTTGGTGCTCTCTGAACTAGTTTGTTTTCTTACAGATGTTTTATTACCAAACTAGGTAACATCATCAGTGCCTTGACAATGTTACCTAGTTTGGTAATGAAACATCTGTGACTAAATAGCCAAGCTCAGAAAACTAAAGGACCCAACAGTTCATCCTTAAGCTACATACAGTATATTCTCTTCTATCGGGATCACATACAATTTGCTGCTTTTCCTGCTGCAATAAATTACGTGGGCTATTTGGTTATTATATGCATGACTTTCTTTGAGCTCAAATTCATTGTCTTACCAATGTTCTTTCCAAAAGGTACAATTATCGGTTTATATTTAAATCACTAAGGTCATTTGTAGGACAGAGGTAGCCTTCCTTAAATCATACTATCTTACCATGTCAAAAAAAAAAATCCAATGCCAAACCACAACCTATAGAGAAGATAATCCCCACCAATGAACCACAAGACTCCTGCACATGCCTTAAATGCTACAAAAATCTAAAAGATAATGAAAACTCCATCAAATGTTCTCTGTGTAAGAAATACACTCATCATGACTGCTTGGGATTAACCAAGCAATTTATTCAATACCTGGAATCATCCAATGAGTTTCCATATTACTGCAAATCATGCAAACCCAAACTGGATCTGTTGGAAAGAATTGATACCATTGAAACCATAGTAGCATCCCTGGACGCCATAAAAGAAAGAATATCCAACCTTGAAAAAAAAGAAACAACGCAAAAACCTGAACTTCCAATAGCTACAAACCACATCTCTACCCAACAACCACAACCCAATCCAAAACCCAATCCACAAAAAAACACAACCCAGACAAATATTGATATCCCAATCCTCATCAGAGAAGCTGTTGAGCGTGAACGGAAACGTCCAAACGCCATCTTATTTGGTCTAGAGGTCACCAATAACAATGATGACATCAAACTGTCCGAAACATCATCAGGGATTATCAAGCATCAACCATCTCCGCTGATGAAATACTTGACATTTCACGCATTGGCCGAGAGCTCAATAACAGTGACGGCTCTGTGGCCCCACGCCTGTGCAGAGTCATTTGCAAAAATGAATCAAGCAAACGTAAATTCATTTATACTATAAACTCACTCGCCAAAACCAACACCAACCATAAGAACCTCCGTTGTCGCCCTGACCTAACCATACAGCAATGTGCCCGCTCCCGTGTACTCCGCATTGAACTCAAAAACCATCTAGACAATGGAGAGAAGGACCTGTACATTGACTACCATGCTGACTGTATCAAAAGTAAGCCACGCAACCCAATACTCAGCTTTTACCCTCAACCACAACCCTACCTCAACCGATCCACCATCACCCAAGACTAGGCACGCACGCCCCCAACTACCTCAATTCCAACTACTGCCGGCCTTAAATGCAAACTACTCAATGCAAGAAGCCTCGTGAATAAAATACCTGAATTTCTCATCCTACTATATATGGCTAAATTCGACATTATATTTGTCTGTGAAACATGGCTCAATGCATCTCTCCCCAACTCCATTACCACAGTAAGAGACTATCATGTTTACCGATCAGATCGTGAAAATCGTCGAGGAGGTGGTGTTGCTATCTTCTATAAAAAATC